>NC_041383.1:139563796-139641719 GCF_002162155.2 Triticum dicoccoides | reverse complement strand
TCAAACTTGTTAGCGACATCATTTCATTATCAGTAATCAAGTTAATTCTTCAATTAGCTCATAAGCATGATGTTTGCAGAATTTTGAGGATGATGTACACTGTTGCTTCTCATACTACTGAGAATCGAATGACTCCATCAGCAGTTGCTGCTTGTATGGCTCCTCTCTTGCTGCGTCCACTTCTGGCGGGTGAATGTGAGATGGAAGATGACATAGACATGAGTGATGACAGTTCTGCTCAGCTTATAGCTGCTGCAAATGCTGCTAACAATGCTCAATGCATTGTCACAACTCTATTAGAGGAATATGAGAGCATATTTGATGTAAGTTTACCTGATGCTATCCCAGAGTTCATTGCCCTGATGATGCTATTCTAGACAATTTAGGCTGATACATTTGCTACTTGTCCTTCCACTTCCTGAGTTACTGTAAAAGCTGCTTATCATAATGTTTATCACTTCTACAGGATGAACACCCAAGGTGTTCCCTCTCACCCGATTCTCGAATTCAAGATAGTGGAAGTGAAGAGTCTACAGATGATGAAACTGTTGATGCCAAAGATAATGGGTTTCATGATGCAGAGAATGATGTAGATCAAGAATTAGATGAGCGTATACTGAGTGGAAACTTGAGTGAAAGCAGTGCACGTACTGGTGCTGACCTCTATGACTACCAGGTTTGATATGGTTTGCAATTTTGAAGTTTCTAATCTAGAAATTCATGGTTTGATACGACTCATATATTTGCCTTATATATTTTTAAGATAGCTGATAAAATCGATTTGCTTCCAGTTTTACTGATGATGTATTTTTCTGCATGTTAATAGTGTGGATCAAATTATGGCTACAATATCCTAATCTTATAAAGCTTTTTTCCGGCTTGTTTCCCTGTAGAAAATTCCTACCTAGCCTATCCTCAGTTTATAGTTCATTTTATTAATGTTTGTGGTGTGAAGTTCCCAGTAGTCCAGTCCGAAACTGACTTGATTTTCAATGTTATTCGGCTAGCAACTCCTTTTGTGTCGATATCATTATGTGGTTTTTCCTTTCTTACTCATCTTAATGTGGCACAACAGGTAGACCCTGGTGATTCAGACGCCGAACGTTTTGTCACAGATAAGGCTTTGGAAGCAAAGTCAGATTTAAAGGATGCTCCACACAGCCATTTAAATCAAAATGGAACGATAAATGTCCAGAGATTACCGAATGGAAATGATCCAACAAATCTGGCTTCCAGTCATGAGTCTCCATTGTCAATGGGAGAGATTCTTTCGTCTTTGGATGCAGGAGTTCCTTTATCTGGTCCTGGAGCTGAACATTCTGCAGATAGGCAGTCCATCAAGTCCAATGAAACTCAGTTACATGTGAAGCGTTCTAATATTTGGGGACGGAGTAATGTAAGCGAGTCGTTACCTTTTGTTGTCTTCCTCTATATGTTTCTGCTAGTTCAGTGAATTTCATTCTGTTGACTTCCATTGTTTTGTTTTTAAAACTAGTCATGGTTTTGGAATAAATACACTCCTCTAGTTACTCTTGAAGAAGCATCTGTAGTTGTCTGCTATAGCTTTTTTTTTTGACCTTGTGGATTTAAACATGTGGTTTACACAGGCAAGAAAGAGCCAGCAGTCAGAGTTTGCTGATTCATCGGGTGAAGAAGAGTAAGTTCCCAGTCATTCTAAGTACTAATTCCCTATTGAGAAAGTTGCTGCTATTAATTTAAAAGTTTCTGTGCTATCTTTGTGGCCTGTGCTACCATTGATGGGTGTGGCCATGCTTGTAGCGTAGCTTTTACTTTTCATTGGATCACATATAGTGACATTATCATTGAAGGGTTGATTTTGTACTTAACTATTTCACTATGCAAACGTACCTTTCAGGCTTGCTATCCAAAGACTTGAGATTGCAAAGAATGATCTGCAAATTAGGATTGCGAAAGAGGTAAGAAGGAACACATATATTCTGTAATTGTAGGCCTGTGATGTGGGATCTTGCAAACTAACTGAAAATTCTTCTCAGACTAGAGGTAATGCAATCTTACAGGCTAGTTTGGAAAGAAGAAAGCAAGCTCTGCATGAGCGCCGTTTGGTGCTGGAACAAGATGTATGCCATATTTTCCACTATATGAATCAACTACATTTCACACTTGTATGATGGGAATTTACCCATAATTTCCATCTTTTATATTTGATTTTGTTGCGATTTCTGTTCAACAACATCCCATTAAACAATTAATAAAAAATTCTGTAGGATTAAATGACGGCTTGATTATTTGTTTGATTGCAATTGTTTGTCCCTGTAGGTATCAAGGTTGCAAGAGCAGCTGCAGGCTGAAAGGGATCTTAGAGCTGCATTAGAAGTTGGATTAAGCATGTCTTCTGCGCAATTTTCTGGTTCACGTGCTATGGACTCTAAGGTACTGAAATGTGAATCTAGCAGCTGGCCAGCAGTTATCGTACTTTCAGTTTTTAGCGGTGTCTAATTTCTTTGCCTTAAGACAAAGGCAGAGCTTGAGGAGATTGCTCTCGCAGAAGCTGATGTTGCAAGGTTAAAGCAGAAGGTTGCAGAGCTGCATGTCCAACTTAGTCAACAGCGCCAACACCAGTACGACTCTTTTGTAGATGAGAATGACCGTTATCAGCATCGTCCAAGTCATCTCCCACAGTAAGACAATGATTGATGTACTCCCTTTGTCCCAAAATAAGTGTCGCTGCTTTAGTACAAATTTAGTACAAAGTTGTACTAAATCAACGACACCCAAACTGTTAGTATATCAAATTAGAAGTGGATGTATCAGGTCCAACCCAAGCTGTTATGGTTAATTGTGCAATGTGGCTTTTGTCAGGCCAGGGCATCAAACAAACATGACAAATTCAAAAAGTAAACAAATGTTGGTGTATTCTGGAGCGGGGGTTACACATTTTAGAATTTGAACTAGTGTATTAGAAGGGTGAAAAGATAGTTTTAAGTTTTAACTATCAACGTGTGCCAGTTTTTTTTTCTATTGTCCTTTTTAATTTTACTCTTAACACAAAACGAGTTTGAATTTGAAATTTATACATAGGTAATGTAAACTGAGAGTACATGGTTTTTTATTTGGGTATTTTCATATTGATTTGGGCCCTCAACAGATCAGGTACTCTTTGAACCCACCCATGAATGGTCTGTCTCGAAACCTAGATGTGCAAGCATGAGATTCCCTACTTCCGGATATAGCGGGTTACACTTGCACCTGATACATTGCCATTAAGCTAATATGTACAATTACTTTTAAATATTAACATATGGGCGGTATGCTAAATGTCCACCACGTTTTGTGCTTAGTATTTTAGTACCAAAAGCAGGATGTTTATGTAGCAAGGTATCGTATCAGCTTAAAACACATGGTTTGAAAGTTGGATGTGTTCCATTCTTGAATTATTCTTTCAGATTGTAATATATTAACAATTGCAAATATTTTATTGCCACCAGGAGCTTTGTTCAACCAGGGTTTGATACTAAACTTGCTTTCTGTAATCAAGAGAAGAAGCAGAGGAACGAGGTTTGACAAAAACGCCCCTATCAATCTACTACCCTTTAGAAGTCTTCCAACCAGTTAGCTGAATCAAATCCATTATTCATTGCATTTCCATAATAGTTTACAGAGCTCAGTTTGTTTTAGTTGTAAAAGGGCAAGCCAACAATGAAAAACTTAACTGGTGTGATGTTAAACTGGTGTTGCATGAGGATCATACTAAGAATTGAAGCCACGTTAACTTTCTGGCAGGAGAGCTTGTCGGGCGCATCACACTGGAGAAGTATCAAACAGCACGTGCTGACCCAGGCTTCTTCGAAGCCCTTCTCCCGCAAGCACTCCCTGGATGCCTCTTCGAGCGATTCAAGGGAGGTGTCGTCAAGCATGCCAGTGGAGAGCGGTTCGATGTCTGCGAACAATCCAAGAGCAGGGGAGGTAAGGGAAATCATTGCATCTTACGGTCATGCCTTAACGCCAAGCACACCAATCCTTTTCAAAGCAACCAAGGTGTTCAACTCTCTTGTTGTAACGCAGGCTGTCGAGTACGGGAGACAACCGCCCATGCCGTCGTCCACCCTGGTTGAGCTGACGACCAGACTGGATTTCTTCAAAGAACGGAGGTCGCAGTTGATGGAACAGCTCCACAGTCTTGATTTGGGACATGGATCCGCGCCGCATGGTTTTCAGTACAAGTCTTCGTCACCTTGGAACAGTCCGAGATAGGAGGTTTTGGTTTCTTCTAGTTCCACGTTTGTATATTCTTGGTAAAGGATATTCGCCCCTTCTTTCGTTAGTTGTAGCAGCTGCTAGCGAGAATGTATATTCCTTTTTCTTGTTTATTTTTTGGCTGTGCAGCAACCTCATCCGAGTGTGATTTTGTAATGTAATGTATGTACGCAACGATTTAAAGGGTTGACACTTGTTTTGAGTGCATATCTCACAGATGATGTGTAAACGCCGGTGCGCCCAGAAAACCGCCTTTTATGGCACTTCGGCAAAAAATGGTGCTCCAGCAGATGATGTATTTGCAGCAACGTTGCGGGTGATGTAAAACTCCATCACGCACCACCACACGAAAAAGGGCCGTTTACACCACCTTGTGCCAAAAACACTGTTGGAGGTGATATATATGCACAAATGCAGCCAGGAAGAAAGAAAAAGCCATTTAAGGCATCACTTTTACATTGCCTGTTTGAGCAACAATCATTGCGGTGATGCAAAAGCAAAAACCTTCCCTTTCTCCCGTCCTAAAACTAAAAACTACGGAAACACTAACGCCCACACGTGTGGGCGTTTGCATCTCGCCCACACGCGTGGATTCATGTTCGTTTGTGGGTGCATGAATCTTGGCATGTTTGTGGTGCCACGTAGGACTGGGCTGGTGTGTGGGCATTCATCCGGTCACCCACACGTTCGTTTCATCACACGGAAGGGCCGGCATGTGGGCATTTAGCAGTTCGGCCACACGCCAAATTTCACTCACGCACAAGGACTGATGTGTGGGCATTTGCCATCTCGCCTACACGTTCGTCTCCTCTTCCACACCCAAGCTGCCAGTTGTCATGTGTTTTGCAGTGTATATGGCAACACCCAAGCTGCCAGTTGTCATGTGTTTTGCAGTGTATATGGCAACTGCCCTAGTGTGCTTGTAAGCAGATGGCAATTCTTTTTTTATCCAAACATGTCAGTTGCCATGTGTTTTGCAGGGTACACGACAACTGCCCTAGTGTGCTTGTAAGCAGATGGCAACTCTCTCTTTTACCCGAACATGTCAGTTGCCATGTGTTTTGCAGGGTTCACGACAACTGCCTAGTGTTAGTAGGTGGCAACTCTTAAAGTTTTCAAATCATGGCAACTGTAGTAAACAGACTATACATGGCAACTGCGTAGTGTTAGTAGGTGGCAACCCCTAAAGTTTTCAAATCATGGCAACTATAGTAAACCAGACCATACATGGCAACAGCTGCAGTTGTCCAAAAATGGCATCTGGCACTTGACTTGAGATGGCAACTGCAGTTGAGCAACCATGACAACTTCAGTTAAACGAACATGGAAAAGGGTCCAGACCATGGCAACTGCGGGCGCGTGGTGACTGTCACGCGGGACGTGCGGGATCATGAGATAGGAGGCCTGACGTACGGGCGTGTGAGCGTTATCTATTTTGCCCATTCGTAGGCATGTGAGAGGGGACCGTGAGAAAAAAAAGACGTGTGGGCATTACTTATTTTGCCCACACGTAGGCGTGTGGGCTGATCCTCTTACACCACATAAAACGTGTGGGCAGACCTCTTAACGCCCATACGTGTGGGCGTTATCGGCGTCCAAAAACTAAGGACGCTGATAACACCCACACGTATGGTGAGAGCAACACCCGCCCACACATCATGTGTGCTGTGAGTAGGAGGCAGCACCCGCCCACACACTGTGTGTGCTGTGAGCAGGAGGCAGTCCGCATGGGTCATGTGTGGGCGAACATTAGAACAACCCGCACGTGTGGGCGCACGTACTTCGTGCCACACACCCAACAAATACTACTCATCCCCACCTCGCACGTGTTGCACAAAGCAAACATGTCCACACGTTCTGACGCAGCTACGTTAGTTACCCGCGGGATGAACACTTTAGTTATCCCAGGGATGGCAACTTTAGTATCCGGGATGGCAAATGTGGTTGTAAAAATATGGCAACTCTTTCTGTTTTGGTTAATTATAGTTGGCATGTCTAATTTATGGTAGTTGTCGCGTGTAATCAAAACATAGTTGTCGTGTGTGATTAACTACTTGCCACATGTGGTCAAACAATAGTTGTCATGTGTGTTTACCTAGCCCACACATGCTGTTCAACCATAGTTGTCATGTATGGTTAATCATAATTGCCATGTGTGTTTATCTGGTTGCCACGTATGCGCAACTGCAGTTGCCATCTGTCAAGAAATTTGTAGTTGCCACATGTATTTATCCTAGTTGCCACATACGCGCAACTGCAGTTGCCATCTATCACCGTACGAGTTGTCGTGTGGGCGAAGAGCACTTCACCCACACGCGAGCGGACTAGGTAGTGAATGTGTGGGCGAAAACTGATTCACCCACATAATGCAGCCGGCAAACAGCACGCTGCAGGTCATGTGGGCGAGCTCTCTAACGCCCACACAACATGCTATGCCTACGTGACACTAAAATTCTAACAGATTTCTTTAGGATTCGTGCAAAACAGAATCAAGCTGGATTAACATGTGTGTGGCCGAAGTGCAAACGTGCCACACGTGTGGGCGTTATCATTTGGGAAAACTAATTTTGTGCCATCTCAAAAAATAAAACTATTTTTGTGCACTAATTTATGCATCAAAACTATTTTTGTGTACCAACTTATACATCATCTGTTGGAAATGCTCTGACGTCGGCCCTAGACACAAGAGAATAAAGACATCTTAAATGTATGAATCAAATTGTGTTCCTCATTTGTCCGTGGATATTTTTCACGCTTTTTGACATTGCTTTCTATTCTTAAATAATTCAAACACTAGTTTTTAAATAACAAAGTTCAAAATAAATATAATTCGAAGGACATGGTTCAACCACAAAAATATTCAAAGGACATATGCTTCTATTGGTTTCCATGATGCACCTAGACATGCTCCACTAGACCATTGAGAAATTGTCGATGCACTTGATCTCAATTTTTTGATGCTTTCCGAGAAAATGTTCAACCTGAACCGCCTCTTGTGCAAGTTTGGTAGTTTCCCATGAAGTGAAAATCAACATTAAGTACACCTTCACCCTATCCTTCTTGATTGTCAAAGAAAAAAACCATCCTTAGAACCCTTAAAGTTGAGGACATGCTCCTGTTTAAGTACACTCATCATCATAAGTAATTCGTCGTCCGAACAATTGATGACGATTCGATGAACTCATTGTAGAAATACTCATCATCACTGTCCACCGCGTGCCCCCTTTAGATGTACAACAAAACGGGTGGTCATGCTATGCTCGGTCATTTCATCGAATAGGATGTGAGTGACAACGGTTCCAGGACGTACCAAATAACGTAAGAGGAGCGTTGAGTAGATAGAAGCGTGTGTCGAAGGACAATCTGTCCAGATTGAAGAGAGAGGCGACGCTTATAGAGAGCAGGGAAGAAAGAAGAGAGGGAGAGGGAAGTGACCCTGATGGGCGGGACCGATGTGCCCTAAGCGGATGTCCGGACTCTCCTACTCCAGTTCACGATTGATCCGAGACCGATCCGAGGGTTTTCAAATCGTTTGAACAAATTTTTATTTATTAATTTTATTTTGAGCTCTTAGGATATCAGCCCAATAGTAGTACATGAATCCGTGTCGGAGACCCAAAAGTATCCGAACAATTCGGATATTAATTAATGTCAGAGCAGGGATCGTTTATTTATTTTCCCTGCCTCTTCTTTTCCTTTTGCCGAGCGAGACGGGAAGACCCAAATCGCATCGTTGATTTTCTCCACGCACCGCACCTCTCCATCTCGTCACGGCCGTCGCCCGTCGCGCTGCCTTCAGTGAGCGTCCAGTGCAGGCTACAGTCAGTTGCTGTCCTCACTCCGCACCCCCAGTTAGGCTACCTCCACTGTCCTTTCAGTCAGCGGCGACCGGCGGCCGGCGGCTTCACGCCCAATCGCACCCGCCCGTCCTCAATCCCGTCCACCATCGTAGGTGATCCTTCCCGCCGCCTCGACTCCGTCGACCGTCGCCGCCGACTACGCCACACCTTTGTGTCGGCATCTCCCCCGACCACCGCGCCGCCACCCCCGCGGGCCGTGGGCACGAAGGTACTACTACGTAGCTGGCAAAAGAATTCCCCATTTTTAGGGCGTTCCTGATCTGTTCCCTTTTTGGGCTGTAATTTCAAATTTCTGAGTTGTTAGAAGTTTTTATTGATAATGCACAAGCTGTTTATTTTAGAGGAAAAAAGGGCACCCAGCTCCGGCTCCATTTTTCATTAAAATGAAACCAAACATTCCACATAGCGCATGAGCACGCAGCTGCAAGTCAAGCTCTGTTTTCAAGCTCCAGGCGCAATCCTGAGCTAGATGCCGTCTTCATTTTCAATCAATCCGCGGGAGGATTCCTCCGCATGTTTTGCCTGCCCAACAATGGAGGCTTCCCATCCAGCGGCATCTTCAGAAGCCGGCAATCCTGACAGAGACGAAGGCCTCAACCGACGCCCCATCAGCCTGGATCCGGCCACAGCTGTAGAGTTGGGCTCATGGCAAGCGCCCAGAGTGAAGCTGTGATCTCCAGCACGCGCTCTTTTTGCATGGCCAGAGCACAAGATTGCCCACTGAGAGAACACTACTGCTATGCCTCTCAGGATCACCTGCACACCAGTCCATGAACTTCTGTTAAAACAGAGTTCATTCCTACATTTCCACAGACCATAGAGTTGCTGCATGAACTAGGTTAATTGTCTGGTGTTTTTTGTGACTGATCCACCACTTTGCAATGTACCTCAAAGTTCACAGTAGTGTTAACCCAGCGAGGGTACTAATATTTCTCCACACCTTAGTGGCAACAGCACAGGCAAAGAATGAGCGCGTACAGGCATCTTCATTACAGAATAGGCAGGATAAATTGTCAAGATTTTGCCTTTTAGCTAGGTTATCTCTAGTGAGCAACTTATTATGAGGTAAAAGCCAAAGAAAAATATGGATTTTAGGAGGAACATTAAGTTGCCAAACAGCAGGAATATGAACAGGGACGACCCCCCTCACAACAGCATATAAAGACCGACAGAGTAAATACCATTGGATTCAAGCTTCCAAATCACAACATCGGCATCAGTATTAAGCCGAATAGACTCAGCAATATGAACAAAGTCAAACCACTGGAGGAACAATCTGTTGTCCACACACCTTCTAAAAGTAATCCTAAGGTTAACACCATCCCATGTATCAGCAATAGTGATGTGGCTATTGTACTAATTACAGAATAATACATGGCCTGTATGTGGCTAGCGTACTAATTTATAGTTTTTTTTTCTAATTTAGGGTCCGTTTCGATTGTTAAAAGTTTGTGTTAATTGAGCTGAAACCTACTGTTCATGGAGTTCAAAGCTCAGCTTCTTTCTCCTCCAACACGAAATCTCAAATTTCATGGTTGAAAGTTCCTATTCTGTCAGCTGGAAGTTGAAATCATGTCATTTCAAAGCTATGGATTCACATAGTTGCATGAGTTTGCTGTTGAAATCTTTTCTTTACTGAGTTGAAAGGTTTTTAAGACAAACAGGCATATGCCCTGCTTTATACTACCTCCGTTTTGAAAACTGACGTGGTTTTAGTTCAAATTTGAACTAAAGTCACGCCAGTTATTTCCGAATGGAGGGAATACTAGAAAGCGAACTTGTTTTTTGGTCTTCTGGGTCACCAGGACATTCTTCCTCCTGAAGCAAACGGTAGCAAAAAAAGAAAGCACACAACACCCAACTTAAGAAGGACGAACAAGCACTCCAACTGTCCCACATAAGATAGAGATAAACTCAAAGCTCCCCGCAACTCCATACAAGTACTCCCTCTGTCCCAAAATAAGTCTCAACTTTAGTACAACTTGTACTAAAGTTAGGACAAAGTTGAGACACTTATTTTGGGACGGAGGGAGTATCATACAGAGCAGAATCCTAGGCATACCAAGAACACAAACCACTAAGCTGAAAGTTGTCACATGGAGTGTTCTTTTTTTTACCCATTGTCTCCTACGGTGGCAGATTGCGGGAGACAGAAGAGGATGGAGTGAACAGGGAGCCATCACACCTTTTCCGTTTTTAAGCCTGAACCAGTGAGTTTAAGTGCTTCTGATAAAATCCAAAAGATGTTGGGACTCATTCATTCAAAGTTCACAAATTAGGCTCCCTGTTTCTCACTCCATCGTGTTCTCTGTCCCACGGTGACCTCTTTAGCTCCCTCTATTGTTGTTGTGTTCGAAAGAAGGGTGACGATTTTTCTTGGGCCATGGATCCTTGTGTGAGAGGCGGTGGAGGAGGCATGAGACCTCTCCGCCTGCCCCATATCATACTCCTGTCCAGGTCACCCTGGAGACATCGATATTTCACGGTTCAAGTGTGCCTCATGTAAGTTACTATAATATTATGTTGGCTTCACTTTGATGCTACCTCTATAGTTTCTTATCCAGGTTGAAAAATAGCTTTGCGGCAACTCATGAATTTATGGATTGTTCAAGTCTCTTGACCCCACGAGACTTTAGATCTGGAATAAACTGATGCCATGAATGATTTTCTTTGATTTGGGTTTGTTTTTGAAATGAAATTTGTGTGCTACCGTGTGCTGAGATGGAGTTGTCACCTGTATACAATATGTTGCGTTACTGCATGCTATTTCTTCTGCCATTAAACAAATGCTTATTTTTATGCTATTACATTAGTCGAGTTGGTAATTAAGTGATTTGACAACATGAAAGAATGCTACCTTCTCATCAGCTCCTAGAGTTTGCTACAGTAGCCTCCAACCCATCGATGGCTTCCTCCTCATCCTCAGGTCCACTCAAGCCTGTTGCTGACCTTCCATCATCCTGCAGCCCTGCATCTCATCATCCTCTTCAGTTTATAACTGGTAAGGCCTCAAGCTGCTTATAATTATGTGTAGAGTTTGTAGTTGTGTTGTAATTGCATTGATCCTTGGTCATTCTCGTGTGCTATATTGTGACCTTGTCGGATTGTGGACTACAGATGTTGGTTTGGCTGCCTCTCATGCTGAAAGCAAGGTTTCACCTTGCCGACAGGCTGATGGTTCTCCAAGTGCTGAAGTAATGGGGCCAGAGGTTAGCCTTCCAGAGGTATGATGAACTCCCCAAAAAATTACTACCTCCTTTCAGAAAGACTCCTATGAAGCACGAGGTCAATCAGATATGATGTGAAAATTGACATTAGATTCGTCATGACAAACATTTTAATAAAAAAGGGCAGCCCAGTGCATGTAGCTCCCGCTTGCGCAGGGTCCGGGGAAGGGTCCGACCACTTTGGGTCTATAGTACGCAGCCTTTCCCTACATTTCTGTAAGAGGCTGTTTCCAGGACTTGAACCCGTGACCTCATGGTCACAAGGCAGCAGCTTTACCACTGCGCCAAGGCTCCCCTTCCATGACAAACATTTTAATAATGCCATAATTTTTTTTGTATACTCCCTCCGTTCCATATTAAGTGTCACTGATTTAGTACAACTTTGTACTAAATCAGCGACACTTAATATGGAATGGAGGGAGTATAAGTTTACTAACATACTTGTACGAAAATTCAGTCAAAGTTGCATGTTGGAGGCCGAGCCCAAGTCCAAAACATGTCTTTTGGCTGCCTGTACTTGATGCATTCTCTCTTGTTATACTTTTCGTTTTGGCATAAAGTAGCTCAGTGCTCAATTTATGTACTTGATAAAGTAGTCCATTTGTAGTGCCTGACAGTTCTGAATCAATGTAAACGCCCCACAAGGTGTACAATTCATCTCCACTAGTAATGTAGAGCAACAAGTCATCACTGCCAACACTATTTCAATACTTCATTTTTGTATCATGCTTGTGCAGGATATCATTTGGAAGATACATGCCCTTATGCCTATTCAAGATGCCGCTCGTGCTGCCTGCTTGTCTCATGATTTTCTTCACTCTTGAAGATGCTATCCCAAGCTCATATTTGATATGAGAGCACTAGGCAAACAAACAAGGGATTTTATCAACATAGTTGACCACATCATGCGGAATCACTCTGGCGTTGGGGTGAAGACATTTAAATTGCAAACTCGGGATGAGTTCACTGTGCATCCAAGTTATCTTGATCGCTGGCTGCAAGTTGCAATTACACCTGGGATCAAAGAATTTACGCTAGGGCTCCCCATAAATAGCAAGCTGAAATATAACTTTCCTGGTTCACTTCTATCTCCTGAGGCAGCACACTCAATCCAGTATTTTCACATCACTAGCTGTGCTTTTCATTCTGTAGGCAAAGTTGGTCGCTTGAGTGGTTTGAAGACTCTTTGTCTGCATGATGTTGGTATTACTGGGGAGGAGTTATATCTACTTCTGTCCAATTCCTTCTTGTTAGAGCATTTGGATCTCGAGTCCTGCTACGATATACATTGCTTAAAGATACCACATTTTTGGTCGAAGCTTAACATCCTGGAAGTGCAATGTTGCAAAATGTTACAGATGATTGAATGCAGTGCTCCAAACCTCTCCACCTTCAATTATGATGGTCCCCTGATACATATCTCGCTTGGAGGTTCATTGCAAGTGAAGAAAATGCAAATGACATGTGCTATTGTGCCTAACCTGCTCCATTATGCTAGTGCCAAGCTTTTATCCATTGCGCCAAATGTCCAAACTCTTTTTTTACACTCACTTTATGAGGTTAGTTTTAGCTTTCATGTACTCTAATTCAGTAATTTCTTGATCTAAGTTATAAACCCTGACAAGTCATATCTTTGGGTATTCTTTTTCAGACAGTCAATACACCTGTGGTGCTGGGTAAATTTCTGCACCTCAAGTATTTGGAGATAAAACTTTTCATGCCAAGTCGTTCTCCAGGTTACGACTTCTGTTCTTTGGTTTCTTTTCTTGATGCTTCTCCCACCTTGAAGACTTTCGTCTTGCGTGTAAGTCATTCTTCATTTCCCAGTTTTTTTTTTGAAATAACTATTAATAGATTATATCTTGTCCAACTTATAGCTAGGCAGATTAGTTTGGCTCGTCGTGATCTTTACTTGGCGAATCATCCTTTATCCTTTTCCTTCCAACAATATTATGTTATGTCACTGTTATGTCACGGGTGCAACTAATTGCTACACAACAACTGTGATACCTTACCTGTTAGGCTGTTACTACCTTGGTAAACTTCTTACTGAAAAGCACTTGTTCTTGGTGTTACTTCTCTATATTGTCCTTCTGAACTCTTATGATCAGCCGATTTACTATGCTGTACGTAATATAATAATATACTAAGAATATTATGTGTCTAGTTTTGCTTAAGAAATTGACAGTGGAAGCAAACATATGCAGGTGGAGGCTCCTACCATGGAAGGTGGTTTGATTCCTGGAGTCAATATTGGCGAGGACTCCTCACTGGCAAGTTGTCTTCCGAAACACCGACATCGCAAGCTTAAGAGTGTGATCATCACTGGCTTTTGCCCCTGGAAGACAATGATTGAGCTAACGAGATGTATTCTTGATTATGCAACGTCACTGAAGCACCTTACCCTGGACACTACTAGTGGATATCATAGGAGGAGGTGGGGCAACTGTTTCCCTTTGGGTAGGGATACAATTATGGAAGCCCGGAAGGCTATTGCGGCTATCAAGACATACATAGAGGGGAAAGTACCTCCAAAGATCAAGTTTAAGGTTCTTGAGCCCTGCAACTGCAATAAGTGTCAAGAATGTTGAGTTATGTTATCATAATATATTGTTATGTTATGAATATAGCTTAGAGCCCCTAAAAAAAGTGTAATCTATTCAATGACATCTCTACTACTCCCTTTGACCCACATAGGACATTCCTAGTTTTAACTACATACATACACATAATGAACTCAAAACATTTCAAATATCATTTACTACTTATTTTTCCTATACAATTGACCAGCCAACTTGGCAGTGTGCGTCGGTTCATATCATTTATGTTATTGGAGAATCAGAGAATGTATGTTGGATAGTAATGACCTCGATGACTATGTCGCTATGAGCGGTGTATGTTCTGTTTGGAGGAATGCCATTGCACCTCCAATCGAGGGTGGCAAGCAGGGCGACCTCGAGATCCTATGTGCCCGACCGCACCAATGGATTGTTCTTCAGGAAGAAATCATCAAATTCGATGATGGAGGTGTAGACCGTTTAGCGGCCGATCTTTCCACTGACCGGATGGTGAAGTGTTGCTTTTCACTCTTCGGATCTTCAGACAGGCTACTGATTTTCGTTGAAGATAATGAACCGTACCTTGTCAACTATGCGAGCTGTTCATTGCATATCTTGTGCAATTTCCAGTAGGGGTCATCAATGAGCATTACTCTCATTTTGCCGTGTAGACTCGTGGTACTCCGAGGTTGTTTTTTGGAGTAAATTGTATAAAACCACCACTTTGAAGGCAAGGTTTGTGAAAACCACTACAATACTTTTTTCTTTTGCAGAAAACACCGTGTCTTCGGCAATCTTTTTGCAGAAAGCATTGATCGGCGGATCAGTCTCAGTTAAGCTTGTTTATGACAGGTGGGGCACTTTTTTTGCGTACGTGGCACCGTCGGCTGTCCCGACCGCCGTTAGACGGCGTTAGACGGCGCCGTGTGCCTTCATGCCCCCTCTGTTCGTTTGTCCCCCTCGCCCCCCCTCCTCGCGTCTGCCCGATGTTCCCCTTCTTCCCCCCTCTCCTATCCGCTTTCTCCCCTCCTCGCGTCGCGTAGGCAGATGGCTACTCCGGCTAAAGCAAGTGGTGTTGGCGGCGGCGGTCCTCCCTGCAGTGGCGCAGGCGACGCGGATCCCGACCCAGGCGGTGAGCTCTGCGGGAGCTCGAACCATAGCAAGACGACACCCAATGTGGAGGTGCAATATTCGGTGGAATACGCGGCGGCTAGATCTTTCGCCGCGGCGGTGAAGGCGAATCCGATTGGAAGCCACCACATTGCCTCATCCTTCGGCGGTGTATAGTGAGATCCCCTTCCCCATCTCCATTGCATATTGTTGGGTCTATGGTTGTTATTGTGATGATTTGTTTATGAAATTAACTCATTATGTTTAAATTAGGTGATGTTTGTGTCTTATTTAGTTGAAATAAGCTATGATTATATAGTTGGAATTAGGTGCCGTGTTGATTTGTATTGCAGTAGTTCTTAATGAACCAAAGCTAGGGTTATTGTAGTGTTTTGCTTTCTACTACATTGGTTACTTAAGTAACCCAAAGCTTCGTATTGCTCTTGTTTGTTGCTGTTCTGCTTTTTCATAAGTGTTATAATTGAACACTTATACAACACTATGTTTCTTTATAAATTTGCAGTCTGGATGATGAGGTTTGAGAATTGAGGATGCATTTTCATGACAGAGACAATCTTGAGAGAACTATGATGTTGTCTGACATCACATTTTACAATCTAGTAGCACTGATAGAGACTGAAGGATATGGTTCGAGGGATTACATGTACTATGTGAAGGATCCTGGCCTAGGGATAGAAGGAATGCAAGAAATAGAGGATGATGACATATTGGAGGAAATTCTACACCACATAGTACAACAGAAGCAGAAGATCTTCAATGTGACAGTTGTTAGGGCCAGTTCCCCCAAACCTGCAGATATAAATAGCAGTGGTAATGTTATTGAGCAGCAGATCCCTCTGCAGGAAATTGGAGAGCCCCAACTGTATCAGGTAGATGAAGAAGGAGTGTTGTTCAATGCACATCATGTAGATCTAGCAGCAGAAAATTCAGATGCAGCAACAGAAGTAGCAGAAGAAGAACCACTACCAATACAGTTTCAAACACAGCAGAGCACAAACAATCCAGAGGAGCAACGGCTGCAAAGGGAGCAAGGGCGGCTTTCTTGCCTCCAAGACCAAACAGTGGTTCCCAGAGAGTCAGAAAGCCAACCCAGAAGATCAAGGACTACCTGACTGCTTCTGGTGCAGCATGGGATTGATGTTGTGATCCAAAAAATGCTTTATCATGTTGTGGCACTGCTACTATTTTGATGATCAAGTGATCATCAAGTTACCATATGCTAGTATTGTAATGACCAACTTATGGTCTCCTACTATTGTGATGAACTAGTTTATGTTATGCTACTAATGTTCTACTACTATTGTGATGATCAAATTATGTTATGGTACTATCAAATTATTTTCTGGTACAATTGTGATGATCAAGTTATGTCCTGGTACTATCGAGAGAACCGTAAAGTGGCATCGATAACCCTTTTTGATGCCTCGATGTCGAGAGAACCCTAAAATGGCATCGATAAGCCTACTTGATGCCTCGTCGTCGAGAGAACCATAAAGTGGCATCGATAAGCCTACTTGATGCCTCGATGCCGAGAGAACCCTAAAGTGGCATCGATAAGCCTACTTGACGCCTCGTCGTCGAGAGAACCCTAAAGTGGCATCGATAAGCCTACTTGATGCCTCGATGTCGAGAGAACCCTAAAGTGGCATCGATAAGCCTACTTGATGCCTCGATGTAGAGAGAACCCTAAAGTGGCATCGATAAGCCTTTTTGATGCCTCGATGCCGAGAGAACCCTAAAGTGGTATCGATAAGCCTTTTTGATGCCTCATCGTCGAGAGAACCCTAAAGTGGCATCGATAAGTGTAAGTGCATCTAGTGCCCCTTAGTGATTTTGGTGTATTGAAGACTCATAGGTTAAGGGACTAATGTGTTTGTGAGTGTACACAGGTCTATAAGTCTATGAGGAGTTTGATATTTACAGGGAAAGTCGACCCCTAAAAATGAATATCTTCGACTGAAGATTTTGGTATTTCTGAAGACTTTCATGAAGACTTTGAAAGTGAAGAAATTGGTGTAACCGTGAAGACTTGATATTCATGCGAGGAATATGAAGCTTGAAGACTTTCGTTTTCATAGTTTTGTTTTTCTCTTTCTTGAGTCATAGGAAACACCGTACTGTTAAAGGGGATCGAGGAAATACTAAGGAAAAATTTCCAAGTGATGCTCAACTCAAAATCCTACACCTACCAAACCCTTCGAGTGAAGCCTTTGGAATCTCATATAGTTCAGTCAATTTCTTCAGTGACAGAGATGAAGTTCTTCTGGTCGCTAAGGAATTTGTTCTGACTGAGGAGTTAGGAATTCGCCAGTGCGGATTGCCTACATAGTGAGGAACATGATAGCCCTGAGGAATTTGATAGTCAAATTTCCGACCGTTGCTGTGCTGCGCGCCAGCTGTCCCAAAATATCTTATCCACCTAATGGTCATATCAGACAAGGGCATTTATGTCTTATCATGTCGGGCTGCTCCCTAGGCTATAAATAGCCGCCCCCTACAACCACTAGCTGGTTGGCTGCTCCGAGAGAAACTAACACTTGTCATTTGAGAGCAACCTATCCTCCGAGGACTTTGAGCGAAAATCATCGAGTGAGGAAAAACCCCAAACCCAAACACCTACAAACCCAAAGTGATTGAGCATCACTGAAGAGATTGATCCTGCGTGGATCCGACGCTTATTACCTTTGAAGACTGTGCTTCTTCCAGACGGTTAGGCGTCATGGTCTAGAGCATCCAAGAGGAATTGTGGATCGTCTAGTGACCGAGTCTGTGAAGGTTTGGAAGTCGCCTGAAGACTTACCACGAGTGATTGGACGAGGTCTGTGTGACCTTAGTTCAAGGAGAATACGATGAGGACTTGGTGTCCTGAGCTGCGTGCTCAGCGACTGGGTGCCCCGGACTGTGTGTCCTTGAGTTTAAATACTCAGCCGCTCCAACCATACGTACAACTGAGACAACAGTTGGAACTGATCTACCAAATCATTGTCTTCACCAACCTTACTGGTTCTAATTCCTCAACTCTTTCATTTCCTCATTACTGTGTTGAGTGATTGTTCATATTTGTGTTTGAAGACTTTGACTGAAGACTTTCTCAATTTCCTCAGTTCAATTTCTTCAGTCTGTTTGTCTTCATCTTGTGTTATCGTGTGTTTACGCTTCCTGTACTCTGTGCTTGTCTTCATTTCATCATGATGACTATGTCTGTATCCTGTTATGCTTATTTCTGAGTACTTATTCCGCTGCTAGTAGTTCTTCGCTAAGGAATTTCCTCACCGACAAATTCCTCAGTGAAGAATTCATAAAAATCGCCTATTCACCCCCCCTCTAGTCAATATAACGCACTTTCAATTGGTATCAGAGCGAGGTACTCCCTTGTTCTGTGTGATTTTGGTTTAACCACCTGGAGTTTTAGTTATGTCGACCATAGGTATGATCAAGGTCTCTGCTGGGTGTCCTACCTTCGATGGCACGGACTACCCCTACTGGAAGAATAAGATGCGAATGCATCTTGAAGCAATTGACAATGATCTCTAGTACGTTGTGGAAAATGGTGTTCCCTCAGTCACACCTTCTCTGAATGCTGCTGATGTGAAGAGATTCAAGCAACCCGATTCTCAAGCGAAGAATATCATATGTGGTCATCTGAGTAAAGGGCAGTATGGTAGAGTGAGTTATGAAGATCTTCAGAAGGAGCGCGATTCATTGCTTGCTCAACAAATCAGCGCTTCTCAGGAAGAATTTGTTCCTCCATGCTTAAAGTGCATTGAACGTGAATCTGCTAATTCTTCACCTGAATGTTCAAATGCTTCAACTGTTACAAATTCTTCACCTGCCTCTGCTATCACTAATTCCTCATCTGAGGACATTGCTAGTATCACTGACGATGCAGGGCTGAAGGAATTGTACACGACAGGCATGTACAAAAGCCTCAAAGGGCATCAGACTCTTTGTGATGTGCTCAAAAAGCAGATCCTCAACAGAAACCCTAGGAAAGAGGGTATTGCCTTTGAGAGGAAACTCAATGCTGATGGAACATATTGGAAGCCTGAGCAGTACCCCAAAACCTCATGGGTTGCTGCAAAGGGACCTCCAGTTGATCCATCTAACTTATCTGGCTTCACATGTGAATCTCCTCATTCTTCTGATGAGTCATTTGACTCCAACTATAAACTGTTCAAAAATCAGAATGGTGAAGTATTTGCTAGATATGTTGGCACTAACTGCAGGAACGGTTCCCCTATGAAGAAAATCTGGATTCCCAAAAGTTATGTTGAAAGTCTTCAGGTGAATGTCCTCATGACACCACCAGTGAAGAATAGGAACCCCAGATCGAATTCTTCATATGGACCCAATTCTTCACATGGATCAAATTCCTCAAGTGGATCAAAGTCCTCATATGAACATCATCGTGCTAACCCTTCTGTTTCGCAGGGTAGAGCTAAGGGCTATGAATATGCACATTATTCTTCAAATGATTATGTTCATAAGTCCTCGAAGAATTTCTCTGCTTATTCATATGCTTACCCTAACCCCTCTTATGTGAAACAAAATGGATTGGCCTCTATGCCACCTTTCTCATATGGTGCTTGCAGAGTGATGAACTCTTTGCCACCCCTTCAGATGTGGGTGGTGAAGAAAAAGAACTAATCTCCTATGCAGGGTCAGGTCTCCAGACGTGCTTTGAACGTCTGAAGAATTTGCTGGAGGCCTGACAAAAATGCCTGAAAGGACGCAGGCGAATCATGATGAAATGAATTTTCATTTCACACGTCCTCATATTGAAATATCTGTTTTACTGCTTAATGAAATTCATCTGATGAACTTGATATCATATTCTTCACTGATGAAGTATATGAGATCGTAAGTTGCACTAATTCATCTGCAGGATGATCAGCCCAAAGCCAACGAATGGGTTCTAGATAGTGGATGTACAAATCACATGACGGGTGACAAGAGTCTATTGATGGATGCTCCTTTATCACTGTCACATCTGAAGCATATCATCTTCGCCGACAAAGGCAAAAGTCAGGTATTGGGTCTAGGTAAGGTTGCGATCTCAAAGGATTGACACATGGACAAAGTCATGCTTGTCGAGTCCTTAGGATACAACCTCACGTCTGTCTCAATGCTTTGTGATCTTGATATGGTTGTTGTCTTTGGCAAGTATCGTTGTGTTGTGATCATGGAAGCTGACCATTCCAAAGTCTTCGAAGGCTTTAGGAGAGGAGATATGTATATTGTTGATTTCTCTACAGGACCACAACCAGCCGTGTGCTTACTTGCAAAAGCTTCAGAAGGCTGGCTATGGCATCGATGACTTGGTCATGCTGGCATGAGGAATCTGAACACGCTTGCAAAGAAGAAGCATGTCATTGGCATTGAGAATGTCAAATTCCTCAAGGATCACTTATGTGGAGCTTGTGAAGTTGGAAAGATGACAAAGGCCAAGCATCCAGCAAAGACTATCATGACCACTACTCGTTCATTTGAATTGCTTCACATGGATCTCTTTGGTCCTAATAATTATTCTGCTGTTTCAAATGATCTCTATATGGCTTTGTTATTATTGATGACTATTCTCGTTACACATGGGTACACATTGTCACTTACAAACATGAATTGCAGGAAATCTTCAAACAATTTTCCTCGAGGGCTTCAACCAACTTTGGTGTGAAGATCAAGCACATCAGAACTGACAATGGGACCGAGTTCAAGAATTCCGGTCTTGATGGCTATCTTGATGAACTTGGTATTACTCATGAGTTATCTGCTCGTTACACTCTTCGGCAGAATGGCGTCGTGGAGCGCAAGAACAGAACCCTCGCTGAAATGGCTTGCACTATGCTTGATGAATACAAAACGCCTCGTCGTTTTTGGATTGATGCAATTGATACTGTGTGCCACATCATCAATCGGGTATATCTTCACAAATTCTTCAAGAAGACTGCCTATGAACTCCTCATTGACAAGAAACCCAATGTGAGTTATTTCAAAGTCTTCGGTGCTAAATGTTGGATTAGAGATCCTCATCACAATGCCAAATTTGCACCGAAAGCACATGAAGGTTTTATGCTTGGTTACGGAAAGGACTCGCACACCTACAGAGTCTTCAACAACGTTCTTCACAAGGTTGTTGAAACTGTAGATGTGTGGTTCGATGAAACTAATGGATCGCAAAGAGAGCACCTACCTTCTGTGATAGATGAACCAGCACCTGAGGATTCTATCAAGTTCAAGGCTACTAAGGATGTTATTCCTACCGAAGAATCTGTTGAAGAATTCATTCCAGAACGTGAAGAAAATCGAGCTGGTGCACCTGATGAAAATGCTGAAGAAAATGGTGCTGAAGAAAATGCTGATCAAATTCCTCAATGACAACCAGCTCATCCTCGCATTGCAAAAGAAGTGCAAGTGGAAAAGATCATCGATGACATTCGAGCGCCAGGTCCTCTCACACGCTCAAAAGCTTCACATTTATCTAACTTTTGTGGGCACTATGCTTTTGTCTCTATTACAGAGCCCACTAAGGTAGATGAAGCTTTTCTGGAGCCTGAGTGGATTCAGACCATGCAAGAAGAATTACATCAATTCGAGCTCAACAATGTTTGGGAACTGGTCAAACGTCCAGATCCTCGCAAGCATAATATCATCGGCACAAAGTGGATCTACCACAACAAGCAAGATGAAAATGGCCTTGTGGTGAGGAATAAGACACGACTTGTAGCTCAAGGCTACACACAGGTTGAAGGAATTGATTTCGACGAAACTTTTGCACCTGTTGCTAGACTTGAGGCTATTCACATATTACTTGCTTATGCTAACCATCATAATATCACTTTATATCAAATGGATGTGAAAAGTGCATTCCTCAATGGTAAGCTTGAGGAAGAAGTATATGTTGCTCAACCCCCAGGTTTTGAAGATCCAAAGAATCCTGACAAAGTCTTCAGACTCAACAAGGCCCTATATGGCCTCAAGCAGGCCCCTCGGGCGTGGTATGATACTTTGAAGGAATTCTTCGTGAAGAATGGCTTCACACCTGGTTCACTTGATCCTACTCTCTTTACTAAATGTTATGATGGTGAACTGTTTGTGTGCCAAATATATGTTGATGATATTATCTTTGGCTGTACTGACCAACGTTATAGTGATGAATTTGCCTATATGATGAGTGAAGAATATCAAATGTCTATGATGGGAGAGTTGAAATTCTTTTTAGGTCTTCAAATTCGTCAACAGCACAATGGCATATTCATATCTCAGGAGAAATACCTCAAGGATGTTCTGAGGAAATTCGGCATGCAAGATTGCAAAGGCGTCAAAATTCCTATGCCCACAAATGGCCATCTATGCACTAATGAAAATGGTATTGACTTCGATCACAAGGTATACCGCTTCATGATTGGATCTTTATTGTACTTATGTGCATGTAGACCAGATATAATGCTTAGTGTTTGCATGTGTGCCTGATTTCAAGCTACACTGAAGGAATCACACCATAAGGCCGTGAAGCATATTCTTCGATATCTAGCTCATACACCAACACTAGGATTATGGTACCCCAAGGGCTCAACTTTTGATCTCATTGGATATTCTGACTCTGACTATGCTGGTGATCGTGTGGACCGCAAGTCAACATCTGGTACTTGCCATTTCCTCAGACGGTCTTTGGTCTGTTGGTCCTTGAAGAAACAGAACTGCGTATCATTGTCTACTGCTGAAGCTGAATACATTGCTGCTAGTTCTTGTTGTGCTCAATTGCTATGGATGAAGCAAACCCTCAAGGACTATGGCGTCAACGTGAAGAATGTGCCTCTCCTCTGTGATAATGAGAGTGCCATCAAGATTGCTCACAACCCAGTTCAGCACTCGAAGACAAAGCACATTCAGATTCGTCATCATTTTCTTCGTGATCATGTGTTGAAGGGCGACATCTCCATCAAGCACGTGAAGACTGAAGAACAACTAGCCGATATCTTCACAAAGCCCTTGGATGAGAAGAGATTTAGCAAGTTGCGGTGTGAGCTAAATATCTTAGAATCTTCGAATGTTCTCTAAAAAGGACACACATCCTGACACTTATGCAAAATTGATGACTTAGATGTGCAACGCATGAAGAAATGTTTTTCTTCAATCAATGAAGAAACACTCTAAGTGTGAAGAAATTAATGAAGAATTTGATTCTCAGAACCCTACGACAATTGTACGCTGTGTCTGAAATCATCATTCTTATACGGTGGGTCACGCCACCACCAAAGTTGAAAATCTTCATTTTTGAAATTCCTCAGTTTTTGAAATTCTTTAGTTTTCCAAATTCTTCAACTTTGCAAAATCTTCATTGTTTCCGTCATTTTTCTTCATTGGCTATATATATATATATATATATATATATATATATATATATATATATATATATATATATATATATATGAGTTTATGTCCTCTACAGCATTCACTTATGGCTATTTCTTCAAGTTGCTTCTTCTACTAAGTGAATGTGATCGGACCCTTCCCCCTCTATGCTATACTCAACCCAATCTATTCACAAATTCTTCATGTGCGTTCTATTTGAAACTCGTTCAAAATCTTCACTGTGTCCTTGACAACTGAAGAATTTGCTAACGGAACTTTAAAATTAATCTTATCCAAATTTAGACATCCAAATTTTCGGTTTTACCGCTCAATCCGTTCCGGATCCCATGATAAACTTATCTATTCACCCACGATCTAACACGATCTCCACTTCTTAGTACGTGGGTGACACATGTCAAGCGAAGGAGAAGGGTCAGGGGCAGGTTCGTCCTAAATCTTCGGGCAAACAGTTTTTCACTACCACTATAAACCCCCCTCTCCCCTTCCTCACTTCCTTTACTCCGCTCGACCGCTCTCTCTCTCGCTCGAGCTCCTCAAACCCTAGCGCCGCCGCTACTCCATCGTCGCTAGTGAGGAAGAGCTTCACTGCCTCGACCTCGTCGCCGTCGTACTCGCGCCGACCGCGGAAATCTTCACTCCGCCGCCGCTGTAGCTGTCTTCCTCCGCCAAGTTAGGGCGTGGAAGATCTACACCGACGAACTTCACTGTTCTTCTTCACAGTTCGTCGTGTTCTTCATCAAGGGTAATTAAAAGTTACTTTTACTACCCTTTTTGATTCAAAATTTCACTACAAAATCTTCAAAGGTGTTTATTTCCTCAAATCCTCACACACAAAACACCTCACTAGTCATCTGTTCTTGATTCGTTTCTCTAAGCATCATTTTTCCTCAAGATTCCTCAATTGTGTGGATCCTCGATCTATACAACTCTGGAACCTAAGACAAAGAACGCTTAGTGAAATTCTTCAAGGCTCATCTGGTCAAATTCCTCAAACTTGTTTTAAAAAAAAACCTTTTGAGAACGCATATGACCTCTCCAAATTCCTCGCAACTATACTCTGTTCACAGGTACTCATGTCCGCTGCTGAATCACTAGGTTCTCATCAACTTAACTCATTTGCAGCGTTCCTTGAAGAAAAGTTGCATACTTCTTCAGAAAATTCGATTGTTCAAATTCCTCATCTGAAGAATATGGAAGACGGTAAGAAACCGCAGAAAGGAGGAAAGAAACCTGAGGTCATGACTGCTTTTGAAATACCTGAGGCCATCTATGCTGATTATTGCACACCTGATGAGGCTAAGTACGGAAAATAAAATAAAAATCAGCGCAAGGTGCGCATACAGAAGATTGAAAGGAGATGGGAAAGAGAATGGAGGGAGTATAGATATGTGACTCCAAAGTATATGAAGAAATTCACACTTAATCCTCCATGCCCAAGAGCTCCATTGGCACCTGGCCAAGAAGCTGACCCTACCAGCATCAAGCGTGGTGAGGACTTTCCTGAAGAATGGGCCAAGCGCCAAGCTAAGTTGGCAAGACAAGCCAAAGAAGCAGTGAGGAAATTCAATGAAGACTCTGCTGCTGCTACTGCCACTGAGGCCTCTGTCAAGCCAAGAAAATCAATGGCAAAGAAGCCCGCTCACAAGCCAAGTGCTTCATCAACTATGCCCTCACGACCAAGTTCCTCAACAATGCCCTCACAGCCAAAATCTTCAAAGCCCTCACAGCCAGATTCTTCAAAGCCCTCACGACCAGATCCAACTACTGCTCCTCCTCCAAAGTCCTCAGCTGCTCCGGCAAAGTCCTCAACACCTGTACATCTGGCCACGTGCCAAAGGACTACATGCATCTCTATTGCCTCTAGTGCCTCAGCAAGTTCCTCAGCTGCACCAAAATCTTCATCAGGCCCCACTTTGCTGAAGACTAAGGCAACGACTGGTCGAGGTCCTCGGCCAAGTCCGAAGAAGGAACAGGTTGCCTTCCAAGTGCCATCTGACGATGAAGCTGATGATGATGAACTTGCAGAAATCATCAGAGACCGACAAGAAAGGGCCGCTAGAGCCAAAGACACAAATGTGCCACTTCTTTTGGATCCAAGGGTGATCCTTGATTACATTGATCTCTGGCACAAGGATCCAAATACTCCTATGCCTGATTTCAATTTGACTCCTGGTCAAAGTCACATGCTGACCCATTTCATCACTGAAGATAAATGGAAATTTGAGAAGGCCAGGCAGATCAACAAGACTCAATTCAGAAAGGAGAAGTTCCTGAAGAATAACGTTTTCAATATGACAACTGATGAACTCCTCAAGATCCAAGCTGAAATCAAAACCCTCAGCGATGATTTCAATGCTTACTATGCTGATTGGCAAGGAGCCAAAGTCAGGTTTGTGAAACTGACTGAGAAATTCACAAATGTTGCAGCCCCATCGCAACAAGAAATTCCTCAAGATGAAGCGTCTGCTCAGCCAACTGAAGAACATGCCAGCACCGCTGATGACATTCAGGCTGCTGATGAAAATGCTAGTTCCAGGGCTGATGACTCCATTCCAGCCGCTGAAGAAATTGTCAGGGCATCCACTAGTGGTGCGCCTGGAGAAACTGAAGAAGTCAGGGCAACTGCATCAGTTGCGCCTGAGGAAATTCAACTAGATTCCTCAGTTCCATCTGCGCCTACCCCAACTCCAATTCTTCCATGTGCATTCGATGTGAAGAAGACCAAGGCTGCAGAGCGAGCTGCAGTGAAGAAAAGGAAAGCATCCAGTGCTTCAGAATCTTCAGCTCCAAAGAAAATGAAGCCTCTGACAAGCTCTATTGAAAATCCAATTGATGTTGTTCGGATTTCCACCATGCCATCAAAGGACCTTGTTCCTTTTGATGAGGAATATGTGATCCCTAGCAGATCTAATGAAGAACCTCAATCTGCTGCTTCGTCAGAGCAGGTTGATGAAGAAATTGAAGTGGATACGATCCCTTCAACGCCTGTTGCTTCCTCGCCAATGCCTTAGTTCACAGCTGAAGAGGCTGGCGTTGAAGAAACTGAAGATGAAGACGTGCACATTGGCTGCACAACGCCCGTGATGAATGATGACTTTTGGGAAAGTCAGCACCCCAATTCTCCACTCTTCACCCCACTACAACAAATACCTCAGTCCCCTGCATTAACAGTTCAAATGAGCTCTGAAGAAACTCACCCCACCACATTTATGCATGAAGACATTCCAACCGCTAGTGCTGAAGAAGCTGTTGTTGTTAAACCTTTGAACACGCAGACTGCTACTGAAGAGGAACCAGAAATTCCTTAGCCTGAAGAACCTGAGATTGCGATTCCTGAGGTTGTGATGCAACTCACTGACACTCCAGTGCCCAAGCCAACAGATCCATTCTCACAGAAGCAAAAGTTCAAGGCTGAAGATTTCTTCAGCGAGCATGTGTTCTTCACTAACTATAACCCCTATGACTCTGCTCGCATAAGGAAGAGGCGTTTCTAGACTGCTAGTCAAGCCAATTTCTATTCCTCAGTACTGTTCAACAAAGACAAAGTCTTCGATCATGAACATATTCCTCATGTGGACATGGAATCTCTGCCGTGCTTCGAGCCAGTCCTCAGTGTTCTTCACGATGCTGGATTGCTAAATTTCTGCACTGACATCTGTGACTGGAATGAAGAACTCATTCTTCAATTCTATGCAACGCTGCACATCACAGGAAACTCTGAAGATGTGAATTCATGGGTGCTGGACTGGATGTCTGAAAATACTCACTACAAGGCACTAGCAACTGAATTGCTTCGTGCCCTACCACTCAGTCCTCCCCTTGACAGTGCTCGTTGAGTCTATAGTGAACCTGAACTTTCAAATCATTTCATGCAAGTGCTGATGAAGCCTTTGAAGCCAGGGCAGGCTCCTCGAACCAAATTCCTTGTCAAGGAATTACTATATGTGCCCCGGACTGTCTATCGCATTCTGACGAAGACAATGAGTCCTATCAAAGGCCACGACTCAAATGATGAAGAGGTCGTTGGCATCATGAAGAACATGCTTTTCAATATCATTCATGGCGTTCCCGTCAACTTCCATGATTTCTTCATGAGGACTCTGGCGAATATTGCTATGTCACCATTTGAACTGAAGCCTTATGCACCATGGATTATGAGATTCATCAGGACAAGGGCTTCACTAAATTACAAAGCTGACACTTTGGACCATGGCAGCTACTTGCCTCCGATTGAAGTCCTCAAACAGACATATTCCTTAGCTGATGACAAAGGCAAGGCAACTGCTATGATAGATGAAGGCATTCGTCCATTGGATGGTCAATTTCGCAAGGCTGCATCCTACTCCACCAATGATGACTCTGCCACACATGACTCTACCACCAAGCAAAACCCTCAAGCCACAACTCCCAGGGTGATGACTGATCGTGAGTTACTCCTCAGTCTTCATCAGAAGGTTGATCGCAATCATAAATGGGTCAAGCGTCAGTTTGGCCCAATTCTCCACAACATGACCTCAGCACACAATGCTGTGAAGAAAAACCACTACTACCTCCATGAAACCTTCAACCATACCTGGGCTGTTCTATCACATGTCTATAGCGCTGCAGATTTGAAGAATATGGGTCTCAAGGAAGAATTTGACTGGACTGCACCTCCACCGAAGAAATTCAAGAAGGTCAAAGTTCCTTCCTTGGTGGCCAGCTCCTATTCTTCATCATGCAAGACTGATGAAAATGAAGACTTAGATGACACTGCGGCATGCCCTACTACAACTACTGACCCCAACAACGCTGGCGCTCCTCCATCAACTTGATATTCTTCAGGGGCGTTAGTCCTCAGTTTCGAACCTTTTGGTCATTCGATGACAAAGGGGGAGAAATTTGAGTTAGTCTTCAAGAGGGTCTATTATATGGGCATTGTTTTTGCTAAGTTATAACTCTCGTTCTTCTGAAAATTTATTGGATCGAGTTGTAATCTTAAACCCGATGGTGCTCTGATACTTTTGATGCACTGTGATCTGATACTCTTGATGCGTTATTCTGCATGCTTGTTCCTCATTAATATTATTGCACGCATGCTGAATTTCATCAGGCACCATATTTCATCATGCATTTCAAATTCTTCATATTATATGTCAAATGCGTGTATGAATTACAAGATATAGGGGGAGATCTCCATGATTCAACTCTTCAAGTGTGCATTGCTTCAAAAGAAAATTCCTCACTATGCACATCTTCAGGGGGAGTTCTTCTATATCTTGCAATCAAATTCCTCAATATCAGTACTTACACTTCACATGTTTATCCCCGTTGAAAACTTAACCTATATTGTCATCAATCACCAAAAACGGGGAGATTATAAGTGCATCTAGTGCCCCTTAGTGATTTTGGTGTATTGAAGACTTATAGGTTAAGGGACTAATGTGTTTGTGAGTGAAAACAAGTCTATAAGTCTATGAGGAGTTTGATATTTACAGGGAAAGTCGACCCCTAAAAATGAATATCTTCGACTGAAGATTTTGGTATTTCTGAAGACTTTCATGAAGACTTTGAAAGTGAAGAAATTGGTGTAACCGTGAAGACTTGATATTCATGCGAGGAATATGAAGCTTGAAGACTTTCGTTTTCATAGTTTTGTTTTTCTATTTCTTGAGTCATAGGAAACACCGTACTGTTAAATGGGGTCGAGGAAATACTAAGAAAAAATTTCCAAGTGATGCTCAACTCAAAATCCTACACCTACCAAACCCTTCGAGTGAAGCCTTTGGAAATCTCATACAGTTCAGTCAATTTCTTCAATGACAGAGACGAAGTTCTTCTGGTCACTGAGGAATTTGTTCTGACTGAGGAGTTAGGAATTCGCCAGTGCGGATTGCCTACACAGTGAGGAACATGATAGCCCTGAGGAATTTGATAGTCAAATTTCCGACCGTTGCTGTGCTGCGCGCCAGCTGTCCCAAAATATCTTATCCACCTAACGGTCATATCAGACAAGGGCATTTATGTCTTATCATGTTGGGTTGCTCCCTAGGCTATAAATAGCCGCCCCCTACAACCACTAGCTGGTTGGCTGCTCCGAGAGAAACTGACACTTGTCATTTGAGAGCAACCTATCCTCCGAGCACTTTGAGCGAAAATCATCGAGTGAGGAAAAACCCCAAACCCAAACACCTTCAAACCCAAAGTGATTGAGCATCACTGAAGAGATTGATCCTGCGTGGATCCGACGCTTGTTACCTTTGAAGACTGTGCTTCTTCCAGACGGTTAGGCGTCATGGTCTAGAGCATCCAAGAGGAATTGTGGATCGCCGAGTGACCGAGTCTGTGAAGGTTTGGAAGTCGCCTGAAGACTTACCACGAGTGATTGGACGAGGTCTGTGTGACCTTAGTTCAAGGAGAATACGGTGAGGACTTGGTGTCCTGAGCTGCATGCTCAGCGACTGGGTGTCCGGGAGTGTGTGTCCTCGAGTTTAAATACTCAGCCGCTCCAACCAGACGCATAACTGAGACAACAGTTGGAACTGGTCTACCAAATCATTGTCTTCACCAACCTTACTGGTTCTAATTCCTCAACTCTTTCATTTCCTCATTACTGTGTTGAGTGATTGTTCATATCTGTGTTTGAAGACTTTGACTGAAGACTTTCTCAATTTCCTCAGTTCAATTTCTTCAGTCTGTTTGTCTTCATTTTGTGTTATCCTATGTTTACGCTTCCTATACTCTGTGCTTGTCTTCATTTCATCATGATGACTATGTCTGTATCCTGTTATGCTTACTTCTGAGTACTTATTACGCTGCTAGTAGTTCTTCGCTAAGGAATTTCCTCACTGACAAATTCCTCAGTGAAGAATTCATAAAAATCGCCTATTCACCCCCCTCTAGTCGATATAACGCACTTTCAATAAGCCTACTTGATGCCTCGATGTCGAGAGAACCCTAAAGTGGCATTGATAACCCTACTTGATGCCTCATTGTCGAGAGAACCCTAAAGTGGCATCGATAACCCTATTTGATGCCTCGTCATCGAGAGAACCCTAAAGTGGCATCGATAACCCTACTTGATGCCTCGTCGTCGAGAGAACCCTAAAGTGGCATCGATAACCCTACTTGATGCCTCGTCGTCGAGAGAACCCTAAAGTGGCATCGATAAGCCTATTTGATGCCTCGATGTCGAAAGAACCCTAAAGTGGCATCGATAAGCCTACTTGATATATTCTAAACAACATATTCCATATCACATCCGTCTAGTCTAAACAACATATTCCATATCACATCCATCTGGTCTAAACAACATATTTCATATCACATCCATCTAGTCTAAACAACATATTCCATATCACATCCATTCAGTCTAATCAACAAAGTTCATATCACATCCATCAATTCTGAACATCACATTCAGCAACTCTAAATACCATAACATTCAGCAACTCTAAATACCATAACATTCAACATAGCTTCAAATCCATACATACTCATAGTACTACATTAGTACATTACAAATCCATAGTTTAGATAATTAAAACTACTATCATTACAACACAACCAAACCACACCATGCAAAAGGTCAGCAAATGCCTAATGATACTGCCTAGTCTTCTCTTCCACAGCCACTTGCTCATCCATTTATGATGGCCTTGATCCCCTCTAGGTTCACGTTGTTTTGTTCCACTGTCTTCTGCAACTCATCAATTTGGATCTGCATATTCTTCCTCTCTTCAGCTAGCTTCAGCCTGATGTTCTTAATGACACTAGCTTGAGCAGCTGCTAGGTTCTTAACCATGTCATACTTCTCTTGAAGCTTGCTGCTTTCAAGATCTTTCCTTTCTACCTCTGCCCTCCTTTCCCGAGCATCCAAAAGTCCATTGACATCTTCAACCAACTTCTCATAGCTCTCCTACATCTTCTTCTTCTCTTGTGTCAAGTCAGGAACAGCAAATGAATGCATCAGATTGTCCTCAGTCCTGTCTCTCTTACTTTGTTCATACATAAACCATAACTCGGATAATGCATTCTCAAGGGTGTTGGGCCAAGCTGGATCAATCCATTCAACTAGTCCACAGTTTTTACCTTCCTGAAAAAAAATCAGAATTAACATAAACAAATACACTAGAATGCTTCCAAGCAACAATGTTTAAATTGGTTACATGCTACATTATTTAAATACTATCCTCAAATTCAGAGCTTGCAAGCTGAAGAGAGGACTACCTAAACATGTCCTAAAGTAAACAATGTTGTCCTGCTCTAAAGTAAACAAAAGCAATCAAATGACCTTGATGATGCTTTGAAGTCTGCTCTAAAGTAAACAAAAGCAATCAAAAGACCTAACATGGCAGACTAAACAAGTTGCATCCTCTTTTCTGTTCCACTAACCCATGCATATTCTGTCTAAATTATTAATAGCATGCTACACTAAACAAAATGACCTAACTTAACAATGTTGCCAGACCAAGGGGAAAAAGATGCTGCCAGAGTAAACAATTGCTTGTGATCCACTTTCCTAACTTAACAATACAACAAAACTTAACAATAAACTACAATGCCTGCCTCCACAGTACAGATCCAGAGAAAACAAATCACAATATACCTTCTCAGCACAACAAAGAAACCTCGTGCCAGTGTGGATTCCTTGGAAAGCAACACACTTTTCTGCGGCCTTCCCATGTTCATGGCAGAAAACATGCAACTCCGTTTCAGGTCCCTGGAAATTGGAGTCTTCAGTGGTAGCAGGGATCTGTCATACAAATAGCAAACATTTGATCCACAGGTTGAGAACAAGCTCCTTCAAAAAATCCCCCAAATCAGAGTACAAACCCTAACCCTAAAAATCTAAGAACTTACCTTAATGGTGCCGTCATCGGAAGCTGAGCTGACGTACTCCATGGTGTGCTCGCTGCTATCGGACCCATCGCTCCAGGACACCATGGCGAGGCAGCGGGGGTGCGGCGAGGCGGCGGCGGGTGCGGCGAGCAAGGCAGAGGAGGAGTGAGCGAGAGAGCAGCGAGACAGAGTGGGGAGTGGGGAGTGGGGACAACACCGAGCGGTCTTTTGACCGGGTCCATCAAACAGAGGGGGACGACGCTGTCTAACGCCGTCTAACGGCTGTCGGGACGGCCGACGGTGCCACGTACGCACAAAAAAGGGCCCCACCTGTCATAAACAAGCTTAACTGAGCCCGATCCGCCGATCAGTGTTGTCTGCAAAAAGATTACCGAAGACACGGTGTTTTCTGCAAAAGAAATGTATTGTATTGGTTTTCGCAAACCTTGCCTTCAAAGTGGTGGTTTTGTGCAATTTACTCTTGTTTTTTGTTATGTGTATGACTACTACTACCCTAGGGTCATGTGTTGGTTGTTCAATGGTTTGGTTTGGTTACATGCCAGTTGGAGTTGCGCTGAGCATGATTGTATATGAGGGAGATGTGTTTGTGATTTTCCAGGATCGCTGGTTGTTCAAGATAACCAGGACTGGTCATGCCACGCGTGGTGCAGAATTCCGGTTGATGTTGAGCAGAGGACCGCTCACCGTATATATAATCTTTTCTGCCATGCGCTTTTCCTTTATTATAAGAGGTGTATTTCAGTCGATACAGACAAGTTTCACGGCGTCAGACGAAACTGCCTATATCATGCATCCATCTTACCTACTCCAAGGCAATACAGAATGTGAGAGTACAACCAAGCGGTCAACTTGATAAGCTACGAACAAAAAATGCAATTAATGAAAAAAAATAAGAGAATGTGTGAGTACAGCCTAAGATCCTTGAAGCATACGCTCTTTCCTCCTTTCAGTGGCACACCCTTTGCTACCGTGTCAAGGCTCTTCAGCCCGCCGCAAGTCCTAATGCAGTATTGCAAGTTCTTATACATAGTTACGTTCTTGTTATTATTGTTGTCATTGTCGTGGTTATTTCTTGTATAGTTACATTCATGTTACAATTGTTGGCCAAAATGAAGTTTTATATGCACCGCCATGAACATATGCAGTGGCGGAGACCGCGGGGGGAACATCATGAATTTATTACTCAATTACTGATGAATAGTGCTAAATTAGAGATTTTTTTTACTACTAAACATCTATTTTTCTATGGATTGGCCCTCTCCAACATATTTCAATGGCACTTGGCCCCCCTAATACAAATTTTCTGCCTCCGCCACTGAACATACGAGTGTGAACACGTCGAGTCAGTAGCAAGTAACATATGTCTGTTTGACGGTGATCATGTATTTCGTGTTACACCATGCGAGAAATGCGATGATATACCTCTTCTGTTTTGGAAGAGATGTAGTCTCGACAAAACTCATGCACCACAAAATATGCATCTTACACAGAACTTCAATATTTATGGCATGTCTAGATGTACTTTAGTAAAATCGTACATGTATACTAGGATGGATATCTGGCGGCGAAAATTTTCTCCGAAGAGCGTGCAAAAGATGAGAAGTCACTAAACATAAATGGATATACTTAGTGCATTGTGTAGAGGAAAACCCTACAAATTTATCTCTCGGCCACCTTAATCAACGCGAACAGACGAGACGGGACAAGATAAAATGGGCCTCAATACTACAACCACCGGTCTACGTTGGAGCATGGAGGAGAGAGAAGAGGAAGAGAGGACCACACATAGCGGCATAGAAAGGAACAACTTTGCTAGACACATGGAAGGATTTTACGGATGTTTAGGGCATGTACAACGCGTCGCCCCAGCTAGCTGCCCCGCAGGCCACGTAGGCTCGGGTGTCAGGGACGGTGGCTTCGCAGCGTGTCAGAGTCGCCTGCAGAAGAGGCCGCTGCTTGGCCGCGGAAAGCATGACCGAAAGGAAAAAGGAAGGGAAGCCTGCTTGCTGCATGGAGCGCTGCTACACAGACGACAGATTTGGACGATCAGCGGACGACACTACACATCAAGCCGTTGATGAGTTAGAGCAAAAGCAGACAACACCGTCCATTCCTGCATCGTGTGGGGTTCGGCCAGTTAGTGTCGTCCGTCCAGCAGTTTTGTGCTGCATGAGTGAAAGAACAAAGGAAAGTGACATAGATTAATCGGAAATTAAGAGAGAGAGTGAGATTTGGGCCCCACTAGCTACTGCTGCTCCGGCTGAGTGATAATCACATGGAGCGATTGCTTCACCAGTACAATCCTATGTGGAGGGGATGAGACCACCGTTTGCTATAGCCTCCATAGTTCATGCCCTTACAGACTTGCTGACATGGGCAGTTGTGATTGGGATCTAGGGGTGAAGCTGGCCCACCCCATGAAGGATTTAGTATTAAATTGGAAGGGGTCCGTTGGAGGCCCGCAAAACTCCGTGTAGGTAGCATTTTTGAAAAGGAAAGACAAAAAGGAAAAGAAAATTGATGGAGAGTGCAGTGAGTGAAACTGTGAAAGTAGTACGTTGTCTCTATGGACCCGTCCTATTGTCGTGTTGCTCTAGGTGGGAAATGTGGAGCAGGGGTGCAGAGTTGCTTGGCCATGGATGAGCGCGAACTTACTCAGTGGCGGACCCAGAAGTAAAATGGAGGGTGTGCAAACTTCAAGAAAATTGAGGTCTATTTTTCTTGTCTTGGATGAGCCTTAAAAATAAGTTAATTATTACATGGTAAAAGAGCGTTTTTTAAAATTCTGGGTGTGCCATGGCACACCTGGCACACCCCCTAGTTACGCCAACTGAACTTACTTGCTCAGCCCCGATTGCACAGTGGTAGACTGGAGCCTGGAGCAGCTCAATGACCGCACCGCACAGTCACTATTGCAGCACAACCGTACTTTTCTATAGCTTTTCTTTATTTCCTTCAGGTGGCCGCACCCTAGATGATGTGCAATTTTTTTTGAGAAAGATGTTGAGCAAGTGTACGTACTCCTTCTCACTTCCCCTTTTTGCCAATTTGGTTTTTGAGTTGGCCCTTTTTGCCAACCTAGAGCAACTCCAATGTGTCGATCCAAACGGACGGCGATTTTGTCCGTTTGGGTCGGCCGCCCGCTCAGCGTCCGCCTTGTTTTCTGTTGGGGTTGGCCGTGCGCCCAACGCAGGAGACCCATTTCATGTCCGCGTACAAATTTTAAGAGGCCCGCAACCATAGATAACGCCAACGGTCATGTCGTCGCCCAAAGTTCATGTCGGCACCATGCCAGCGGTCGGCATACAATGCCAACCTCCAAAAAGACCATCACATAGTTCTTGCTGGCGCACTTCCTAGCGTCTGACACACAAAAAAGGGGCGGGAGTTCGACCACCCATCTCGGTCGTGGTCATGCCCGCACACATGCCAGCATACAAAAAGGGATGGCACATGCCGCCATAGATCACTCGTCGTCGAACTTGAGCATGTTGGCATGCATCTTCTAGAACCACAGCCTCTTCCTCGGTGACACGGTGTTGAGGTCCACCTTCATGATCTCCATCCCCGTCATCATGCTAGCGAGAGCCACTTCTTTCGCCTTGGTCTTGGCATTGGCGGCCTCGATCTCTAGCATCTTAGCTTGCTTCTCCGCCTCCATCTCAAGCATCCTCGCTTGCTTCTCCGCCTCCATCTCAAGCCTCCTCCTTTGGATCTCCATGAAGGCATTCATTTGCTCTTCCTTGCCTTGCCGGCGCTTCTCCTTCCTTGAGTCCTTCTTGGTCATCATGCCCTCCACGGTTGTGATCAAGGCGATGGACGCCGCATCCCGCTTCTCCTCCTTCTTGGAGTTGGTCTCCCCTCGCGGCAGTGGCTTCTCGCCCTCCCCAACCTCCTCCACGACTTTCTTCCCCTCCACCCCACGCGCCATGAGGGCGGCATATTGCGCCTTGAACTTCTTCTCCCCGTTGATGACCCTCCAACAATGGGAGAGGTTGAAGGACTTGCCATCATGTTGGACCCTGAATGCCTCCACTCTTGGAATGCCTACAAATCCAAAGCATGCAAGCATATGGCCAAATGGACATGCAAGCATAAAACAGAATGAAAGCATAGAGGGCCGCATGCATACCAAGTCTTGCATGCCGATGCTGCCCACGGGGCGTGCCTTGATGCTCTCAAAAGTGGCATAAAACTTGTTGCACTCTTGTTGGATCACCCCAATCGCTTTTAAATGGACACCCACCCGCGTGTGCTATGCATTTGGTATGACGCAAACTTCTTGCATTCATGGAACTGATGGTGGACGCGAATCCAAAAGGTTGATGTCTTTTGTTTGACACCGACCTTGGGGTCTTGCCCAATGTCCCTCCAACACTTACAAAGGAGCTTGTCCTCGGGCGCCCTGTATGCCGTCGTCCGCTTTCTCTTGCGCTTTGGCTTCGCGCCGGTGGCTTGGTTGGCGAGCTCATCCTCAAACAAAGGCTCCCCATCGATGTCCAACTCATCCTCTTCCTCGAGGTCGTAGTCCTCCGGAAACCCGTGGTCGAGCGAGAAGCCGTCCAGGTCCAGGCTGACCTAATCTTGCATGAAGGCGTCGTGCATGCCAGCTTCATCAAACGTCGCCGGCGTGAACGACCCTTGGTCGTCCTGGCTTTGGATCTCATCGGGATCGTAGCCAGCCGCGGCGGCACCGCCAGCGGCGCGAGCGGCTGCCGCACTGCCCTCGAGGATGATGCTCTGCATGAAACAGGTGGTCGTGTCATCGTCGCCGGCCGCCGGCATTGTGTCGAATAGGTTGCAGGCTCCAGTGAGCACGTTGACTGGCATCTCCCGCGCGCCTTTCCTGTTCCCTCGGTATGACGAGGCACCGGCCACCGGCGTCGTGTTGAGTTGGATGGGCACGGACGTGGGGGCGCCACCACGCTCTACTCCGGCGAGCATTCCCCGGGTACTCGAGAGGCTTGCGGGTAGATGTGGAAGCCGGGAATCAGGTGCATCGCCGACACGTGGTGCGACTCTGGCAGCACCATCCGAGGAAACACGGACGAGCCGGTGCTGACAGCGGCCACAACGACATTGACGATCCCGTGCCGGGCAGGGTTTAACCCTAGGTAGATCAGGGCCTCCCTTGTTGCGGTCGCGACTGATGACCCACAATTATATGGGGTCAATTGTAGCCCTTTTCGATAAGTAAGAGTGTCGAACCCAACAAGGAGTAGAAGGAAATGACAAGTGGTTTTCAGCAAGGTAATGTCTGCAAGTGCTAAAACTGTAAGTAGCGGAGTAGTTTGATAGCAAGATAATTTGTAATGAGCAAGTAACAATAGTAGTAGCAAAAGTGCAGCAAGGTAGCCCAATCCTTTTGAGGCAAAGGACAGGCCAAAGCGGTTTCTTATGATAAGCAAAGTGTTCTTGAGGGTACACGGGAATTTCATCTAGTCACTTTCATCATGTTGGCTTAATTCGTGTTCGGTACTTTGATAATTTGATATGTGGGTGGACCGGTGCTTAGGTGTTTTTCTTACTTGAACAAACCTCCTACTTATGATTAACCCTCTCGCAAGCATCCGCAACTACGAGAAAAGTATTAAGAATAAATTCTAACCATAGCATTAAACTTTTGGATCCAATCGGTCCCTTACGGAATAGCGCATAAACTGGGGTTTAAGCTTCTGTCACTCTCGCAACCCACCATCTAATAACTACTCCACAATGCATTCCCTTAGGCCCAAATATGGTGAAGTGTCATGTAGTCGATGTTCACATGACACCACTAAGAGAATGGCAACATACATACCATCAAAATATCGAACACATATCAAGTTCACATGATTACTTGTAACATGATTTCTCCCGTGACCTCAAGAACGAAAGTAACTACTCACAAATGATAAACATGCTCAAGATCAGAGGGGTATTAAATAGCATAATGGATCTGAACATATAATCTTCCACCAAATAAACCATATAGTAATCAACTACAAGATGTAATCAACACTATTAGTCACCCACAAGCACCAATCTATAGTTTTGATACAAACATTGAACACAAGAGATGAACTAGGGTTTGAGAGGAGTTGGTGCTGTGAAGATGTAGATGAAGATAGCCCCTCCCAAAGATGGGAGAGTTGTTGGTGATGATGATGACGATGATTTCCCCCTCCAGGAGGGAAGTTCCACTGGCGGAATCGCTCCGCCGGAGGGCAAAAGTGCTTCTGCCCAAGTTCCGCCTCGAGGCGGCGGCGCTTCGTCCCGAATGTCCTCCCCTTATTTTTTCTAGGTCAAAATGACTTATATGCCAGAAGATGGGCATCGGAGGTGGGCCGAGGAGGGCAGCACCCACCAGGCCGCGCCTGGGCCTCCTGGCGCGCCCAGGTGGGTTGTGCCCACCTGGTGGACCTCCTATGGTACTTATTTGCTCCAATATTTATTAAATGTTCCATAAAAAATCCTCGGGGTGTTTCATCTCATTTGGAGTTATGCAGAATAGGTAGCTTGACGTAGCTTTTTCAGGTCCAGATTTCCAGCTGCCAGAATTCTCCCCCTTGGTGCATACCTTGCATATTATGAGGGAAACGGCATTAAAATTACTCCAAAAAGCATTATTATACAATAAAACAACATAAATAACAGTAGGAAAACATGATGCAAAATGGACGTATCAACTCCCCCAAGCTTAGACCTCGCTTGTCCTCAAGCAAAAACCGAAATCGAAAAACATGTCCACATGCTTAGAGAGAGAGAGAGAGAGAGAGGTATCGATAAAAACAAAAATACGGACATAGTAGCATCATGTGACTTATTATAACAGCAACAAACTTTAATATAAAACTTTTATCATAGACTTCTCATGAACAAGTGACAACTCATCACAACATTGAAGTATAAAGCATAAACTCTATTGGAAACCAACAAACTATGTTCTCAGTCAACTTTGCAACTACAATTCATCATCTTTTCAGGAAGGGTCACGTATCGGAGCCTTTAGGCAAGTCCACATACTCAACCATCATTTAGTCTTCTATGATTGCTAACACTCACCGCGTACACATGAGCAAAATGTTTCAACCGGACACAAAGAAAGATAGGGGCTTATAGTTTCGCCTCCCAAAACACTCACCTCAAGGGTGATGTCAACAATAATAACTTATGCCACCCATATTCAACTGGACATATGTGCCTAGATCTTTCCTCACCACATGATGCTTGCCAAAGGAGAAAAATAAAAGGAATAGAGAGAAAAACTTTGACTCTTGCATAAAAGTAAATACATGAAAGTAAAAGATAGGCCCTTCGCAGAGGGAAGCAGAGGTTTCCATGCACTTTTTGTTTGTATGCTCAACCTCTTAGTGCAAGAGAACGTCACGTTATATTGCCCCTTGTGATGGCAACCTTTCTTATGCAGTTTGTCGCTTTTATTCTTCACCATCACATGTTCGTACAACACTCAATTTTCCCTTACACTGAATGATCTGACATTTTTATAAGCAATTTTTATTGCCCTTTTTGCACCGATGACAACTTACTTGAAGGATCTTACTCAATCCATAGGTGGGTATGGTGGACTCTCAAACAAGATAGGGTTTAAGGGTTTTGGATGCACAAGTAGTATCTCTACTTAGTGCGGAATTTTTGGCTAGCAAAGATAGGGGCAAGCACCACATGTTGAAGGATCTATGACAATATGACTTCTGTGTGAATATGAACAAACATAAATCATTAGATTGTCTTCCTTGTCCAATGTCAACAATTTTGGCATATAATATTTTGATGGGTTCTCACAATCACAAAAGATTTCCATGATAGTGTATTTATATGTGAATCTTCTCTTCCCTTATTAATTCTTTCATGAGTTGCATCATTGACCAATGCTATGTTTGTCAATGTACGATAAAATTTTCTACTTATACTTTTCCTTGTGTAATGTCATCACTTACCATAAGATTAGCATATGATCTTTTTCTTTTATTTCCTTTCTTTTATTACAACAAGAAAGTAAAGAAGGCAAAACCCAAACTAAACTTTATTATATCTCGCACACGATTACACGGATTGATCACTAGGCAAACTCACAAAAAGAAAGGATCGAACTAAAGTTTTATTCATCTAATAGCAAAAGATACCATGGATCGAACTAAGAAAGTAAAGGCAAAAGATAATGGACATTGATACGATACCGAGGCACCTCCCCCAAGCTTGGCGAAAGCCAAGGGGAGTGCCCATACCCAATACTCATTTTTCTTTTGGTGGTGATGAGGAGGATGGTGGTGATGAAGTAGAAGCAATCCGGTCCAATACATCTCTGAGTGCATCTCTTAAGCTGTGAGTCTCTCGAAGAACTTGATGGAACAACTCAGTGTTCTTCTCCACCTCAGCCATGATATGTTTATTTTCCTGAACCCAAGAGTTTGTCCCTGCATCACTTTCTCTTGGACGAGATATGTCCCAATTGGACGGTATATGCATACGAGGAGTGTTTTCGAACCCATAATTATGGATCAAATTGTGAAAATTGTTTTGATGTAACCTGTGTAGAGGCCTCCTTGTAGGGAGTTCTTCATGATCTCTTGGGACCTCTTGATTGTTTGGGGGCCTCATGGCTTGACGGGGATTAGGACGAGTGGAGATGCCAGCCAAAGTCCCTCTCTTAGAGGCCGGAGGGTGAATCTTGAACGAATCTCCCTCATATTCCTCCATAATGGTCTCTTCAAATTCCTCTCCCCTGGATTCTACTTGAAGCAACCAAGCTTCACCTTCTTCATTGTTGGAGGAGGGAGAAGACATGATGCCTAGTTCAACAGATCTGACAGAAAATAGCAAGAAAAAGAAAACATGAGATTTCTCCGCGATACGGAGGTTAACAGGTCCAGGAGGTATATATAGATTTTTTTATCTTGGGGAACAAGCAGAACGGTAGAAAAACGGAGACTGGAAAGTACCCGAGGTGGGCACAACCCACCTGGGCTCACCAAGCATGCCTGGCGCGCCCTGGTGTATCGTGCCCACCAGGGTCACTTTCCTAGAAGTTTCTTATTTTCCTAATTTTCTAAATATTCCAAAACTGACAAAGAATATTTTTGAGGATTTTTCGGAGTCTGTTTACTTACCGTATCACGTACCTCCTTATTTTCACGATTCTGGAGTGTCCCGGAAGGACTCTTTTATGTGTTCTTCCGGTGTCAAAGTTTGGATAACATTGCTTTCAACATTAATGGGTGTACCTGAGATGTAGTGTTTTATTCGTTGCCCATTGACAACCTTCGGGTTAGTCCCTTCGACATTATATATTTTGATAGCTCTGGATCGATAGACCTCCTTGATGACATAGGGTCCTTCCCATTTGGAGAGGAGTTTTCCTGCAAAGAATTTAAAATGAGAGTTGTACAAAAGAACATACTCTCTGACTTTGAACTCACGCTTTTGGATTCTTTTATCATGCCATCTTTTAACCTTTTCTTTGAATAACTTAGCATTTTCATAAGCCTGGGTTCTCCATTCATCTAATGAGTTGATATCAAATAACCTCTTTTTCCCAGCAAGTTTGAAATCATAATTGATTTCTTTTATTGCCCAAAATGCTTTGTGTTCTAACTCAAGATGTAAATGACAAGCTTTTCCTTAAACCATTTTATATGGAGACATATCCATAGGATTTTTGTAAGCTGTTCTATAAGCCCAAAGTGCATCATCTAATTTCTTAGACCAATTCTTCCGGGACCTATTAACAGTCTTTCGTAAGATTAGTTTTATATCTCTATTGCTAAGTTCAACTTGACCACTAGACTGAGGATGATAAAGGTGACGTAATTCTATGGTTAACATCATACTTAGCAAGCATTTTACGGAAAGCACCATGAATAAAGTGTGAACCAACATTAGTCATTAAATATCTAGGGACTCCAAACCTTGGGAAAATAACTTCTTTAAGCATGTTAATAGAGGTGTTGTGATCAGCACTACTGGTTGGAATAGCTTCTACCCATTTAGTAACATAATCAACAACAACCAAAATATGTGTATACCCATTAGAGGAAGGAAAAGGTCCCATAAAGTCAAATCCCCAAACATAAAATGGTTCAACATCAAGTGAATAATTCATAGGCATTTCTTGACGCTTACCGATATTACCTATTCTTTGGCATTCATCACATGATGAGATGAACTTACGGGCATCCTTGAAGAGAGTAGGCCAATAAAAACCAGATTGCAATACCTTATGAGCGGTTCTGTCTCCCGCGTGATGTCCTCCATAAGCTTCAGAGTGACATTTTCGTAGGATTTGTTCCTGTTCATGCTTAGGTACACAACATCTAATAATACCATCTACTCCTTCTTTATAAAGATGTGGGTCATCCCAAAAGTAATGTGTTAAATCATAGAAGAATTTTTTATTTTGTTGGTATGTGAAGCTAGGTGGTATGTATTTAGCAACAATATAATTAGCATAATCATCATACCAAGGTGTACTATGAGAAACATTTATTGCAGCTAGTTGTTCATCAGGTAAGCTATCATTAATAGGTTGTGGGTCATCAAGAATATTCTCAAGTCTAGACAAGTTATCAGCTACGGGGTTCTCTGCTCCTTTCCTATCAGTGATATGCAAATCAAATTCTTGTAGCAGAAGAACCCACCTAATGAGTCTAGGTTTAGCATATTTCTTTTCCATAAGATATTTTATAGCAGCATGACTGGTGTGAACAATTACTTTAGAATCAACAATGTAAGACCTGAATTTATCACAAGCAAACACCACTGATAAGAATTCTTTTTCAGTAGTAGCATATTTTTGTTGAGCATTGTCTAGAGTTCTACTAGCATAATGAATGACATTTAGTTTCTTATCAACTATTTGTCCTAGAACAACACCAACAGCATAATCACTGGCATCACACATAATCTCAAAAGGCAAGTTCCAATCAGGTGGTTGAACAACAAGTGCAGTGATTAAGGCTTTCTTTAGTGTTTCAAAGGTTTCCATGCAATCATCATCAAACACAAAGGGAATGTCCTTTTGCAAGAGATTAGTAAGAGGCCTAGAAATTTTAGAAAAGTATTTGATAAACCTCCCATAGAAACCAGCATGACCAAGGAAACTACGAATACCTTTGATATCTTTAGGACATGACATTTTCTCAATTGCATCAACCTTGGCTTTGTCCACCTCAATGCCTCTTTCAGAAATTTTATGGCCCAAGACAATACCTTCGTTAACCATAAAGTGGCACTTCTCCCAATTCAAGACGAGATTTGTTTGTTCACATCTCTGCAAGACTCGATCAAGATTGCTTAAACAATCGTCAAAAGACTTCCCATAAACAGAAAAGTCATCCATGAAAACCTCAACAATCTTTTCACAAAAATCAGAGAATCTAACAGTCATACATCTTTGAAAGGTAGCAGGTGCATTACATAAACCGAAAGGCATACGTCTATAAGAAAATGTTCCAAAAGGACAAGTAAAAGTGGTCTTTTCTTGATCAGATTGTAAAACAGGTATTTGCGAAAAGCAAGAGTATCCATCAAGGAAGCAAAAATGTGTATGCTTAGATAATCTTTCTAACATTTGATCAATAAAGGCAGGGGGTAATGATCTTTTCTAGTAGCTTCATTTAATTTTCTATAATCAATTACCATTCTATAGATGGTGACAATTCTTTGTGGAATAAGCTCATTATTATCATTAGGAACAACAGTAATACCTCCTTTCCTAGGGATAGAATGAACATGACTTACCCATCTACTATCAGCTATAGGATAGATTATACCTGCTTCCAGAAGTTTCAACATTTCCGTTCTTACCACCTCTTTAATTTTCAGATTTAACCGACGTTGGTGATCAACAACGGGTTTAGCATCAGGTTCCATATTAATCTTGTGTTGACATAGAGTGGGACTAATGCCCTTAAGATCATCAAGAGTATATCCAATAGCAGCCGTGTGCTTCCTTAGAACTTTCAATAATCTTTCTTCTTCATGTTCTGAAAGATTAGCACTAATAATAACATGATATATCTTCTTTTCATCAAGATAAGCATATTTCAGAGTGTCTGGCAATTGTTTTAATTCAAACACAGGATCACCTTTAGGTGGAGGAGGACCTCCTAGAGTTTCAATAGGCAAATTGTGTTTAAGCAGAGGTGGTTGTTGGAAAAAGATTCTATCTATTTCTTTTCTTTCACGCATATGCAAATCATTTTCATGGTCTAGCATATATTGTTCCAAAGGATCAGTAGGAGGCACAACAGTAAAAGCAAGACCAATAATTTCATCCTTACTAGGAAAATCTTCCTTATGAGTTGTTTACTAAACTTGGAAAAATTAAATTCATGAGATTCATCACCAAAGCTAACACCGACAATTTGTTTCTCACAATCTATTTTAGCATTTACGGTGTTCAAGAAAGATCTACCAAAAATAATGGGACAAAAGTCATCTTGCGGGGTGCTAAGAACAAGAAAATCAGTAGGGTATTTTATTTTCCCACACAAGACTTCAACATCTCTAAGAATCCCAATTGGTGATATAGTATCTCTATTAGCAAGTTTAATAGTAACATTTATGTCTTCTATTTCAGTAGGTGTTCTTTCATCTTTAATTTCTTAGTATAAGGAGAAAGGAATATCACTCACACTAGCACCTAGGTCACATAACCCATGATAACAGTGATCTCCTATCTTTACTAAGACAATAGGCATGCCAACAACTGGTCTATGTTTATCTTTTCCTTCAGGTTTGGCAATTCTGGAAGCTTCACCACAGAAGTAAATAACATGCCCATTAATATTATCAACTAAGAGATCTTTAACCATAGCAACACTAGGTTCAACTTTGATTTGTTCAGGTGGTTTGGGTGTTCTTTCATAACTTTTGTTAACCACAGTTGAAGCTTTAGAATGTTCCTTCATCCTAACAGGAGAAGGTGGTTTTTCAATATAAGCAGTGGGAACAGCTGGACCAACATTGTAAATGATAGTTTCTTCTTTAGCTTTTAACGGTTCTTTAATTTCTTCTTTAGTTGGTGGGTGGTATTTAAACCACTTCTCTTTAGGGAGATCAACATGAGTGGCAAAAGATTCACAAAAGGAAGCTACCATCTCAGAGTCAAGTCCATATTTAGTGCTAAACTTTTGAAAAGCATCGATATTCATAAAAGATTTAACACAATCAAACTTAGGTTCAATACCTGACTCTTTACCTTTGTTGAGTTCCCAATCTTCAGAGTTGCATTTAATTCTTTCTAAAAGATCCCACGGGAATTCAATAGTCTTCTTCATAAAAGAACCAGTACAAGAAGTATCGAGCATGGATTGATCATTACGAGAAAGCAGAGCATAAAAATTCCGAATAATAATTTCTCTTGAGAGCTCATGATTGGGCATGAATATAACAATGACTTAAGCCTCCCCCAAGCTAGAGCGATGCTTTTGTCATGGTACTAAGTCTGACAGTAAGAGTAGGGGGTATGTATGAGGCAAGGCCCTAGCTACGGCGAGGTTGTACACACGAGTTTACGAGTTCATGCCCCTCTCGGAGGAGGTAAAAGCCCTATGTCTCGGTGCGCTGAGGCGGTCGACTGGAATTGTTGGGGAACGTAGGAATTTCAAAAATTTCCTACTCACATGCAAGATCATGGTGATGCATAGCAACAAGAGGGGAGAGTGATGTCCACGTACCCTCGTAGACTGTAAGCGGAAGCGTTAGCACAACGCGGTTGATGTAGTCGTACGTCTTCACGATCCGACCGATCCAAGTACCGAACATACGACACCTCCGAGTTCAGCATGTTCAACTCGATGACGTCCCACGAACTCCGATCCAGCAGAGCTTTACGGGAGAGTTCTGTCAGCATGACGGCATTATCACTACAAGAAATATGTCAACTAGTGACCTTTTGTTAGTGACCCTGGAAGAATTGGTCATAAATTTATGACCATTTTAGACCAATAGGTCAAAAGCTGTTGGGGGGGGGGGCTCCAAACCCTAACCTATAACGACCATTCTGGTCAGAAAGGTCATATTGTCATTACAGGAAATGGTCGTAAAAGTGGGAAGCACTATCCACTGCCTCACGCCTAGCTGATAACGACCAATATAACATGGTCACTACACTTGATTTTGAATGAATTAGGATGATTAGGCAGCCACCTCAGCAACCTCGCTTATGTGTCACTGTCTAGGTGTCATTTTTGGTAAAATATTAATATTCAACAACAGACGGGGCACACACTGACATGCAGGACCCATTTGACAGGAGGGGCCGAGTGCTTAATTCGCCCAAAAAATGTGCGCTAGCGGGGACTCGAACCCAGGACCTCGCGCTTGCTTCGCTCGCTTGCTACCGCTGGGCTAGAGAGGGACAGTTTCTCAGGTATGGGAACTTGTCTATACATTATATAAAACTACGGCTCTGTCGTATCATTGACAAGTGCGACCTTCCGACCAGGTGGCATCGAACAGAGCAACAATTAGCAACACTGACAGGAGGGACCCATTTGATAGGTGGGTGAGCCAATGACAGGTGGGTGAGCGAGCGTTTAATTCCCTAAAAAAATGTGCGCTAGCGGGGACTCGAACCCACGACCTGGCGCTCGTTCGCTCGTTCGGTACCCTGGGCTAGAGAGGGATTGTTACTAATGTGTGGGTAGTTTTCTATATACTATACAAAACCACAGCTCTCTCGTATTAGTGACAAGTGGGGCCTTCCGACCAGGTCTTCTGAACAGAGCAACACTTAGCGTTTTTCTAGGTCTTCCAACCAGGTGGCGGCGGGAGGTAGCGGAAGCAAGCAGCGGACGAGGGCGGGGCTGGTGGGCGGCGGGCGGGTGGCGGCTGGCGGCCGAAGCAACCAGTAGGGGTCGCTCGCCTTGCCCACGACCTCACTGCAGGTGACCTCGCCCACGGCCTCGCGGCGGAAGCAACCAGCAGGGGCGGAGGCGGGGGCGGGGCCGGCAGTGGAGGTAACCAGCAGGGGGCGGAGGCAAGGCAGGGGTGTGGAGGCGAAGCAGGGGTGTGGGCGACTGACGGTGGTGGCGCAGGGGCAGGAACGGCGGCCGAAGCGACCAGCAGGGGCCGCTTGCCTTGCCCACGACAAGAACGGCGACCTCGCCGCCGGTGACCTCGCCCACGGCCTCGCCGCTCGCCTTGTCCACGACAGGAGCAGCTCGCCGAGCATGGGGGACTCCTCTCCCCCTCTCCACCGCAAGCACACCTCCTGGTATGCACCCCTCTCCCCCTATCCTCTCCTTGCCTCTGATTTGCCTCAGATTTGCCTGTGTTGCGCCTGCTGATGAACACTAGCTAGTTTGTCAACACTAGCTGAGGGGCATGGGAGAAAGAGAGAGATAATTTGAGTTTTTTATCTTACTAGATGAGGGACAGGGGATGAACACTAGCTAGTTATATCATTTTGAAACAGAAAGGAAAGGGGAAGGTGGAGATTCAATATGTTGAGGAGCTTAATTTGAAATGCAGTCTGATGGATCCATCAGCTGCAGCTGGAGCTTGCTACATAAATGTTAGGTTTTATAGTGCAATCTGATGGATGGATGCTACAGCTCTGCCTGATCTCTTTGTGGATATCCTCTTTACAAGAACCACATATGTTTCTTAGTGCAGCTCTGCCATGTGAAATTTGAGTCTATGTTAGGTTTTACAAGTTTTTGATAGCTTTTCATTTATCCCATGTGAAATCTGTATTTAATATGAACTGATTTTTATTGCCGCCATGTGAAATCAGTAAACCATGTGAACTGGACTAAAGTAGTGAGAAATTGGAAGTAGCTCAATGTTGGGTGCATATCTTATTTTCTGGCAGTTAGCATATAAAGTTGGGTGCCTACCTTATTTTCTGGAATTTTAGCTTCCATTACTTCCATCCATTTTCATTAATTAATGTTGATGCACTTAGATTGATTTGCTATGTTGCAACAATTTGTTGTCTTTGGCAGATGGACAGAAGCTGGATTAGAAAAGGAGTTAGAAAGTTTTCGAAAGAACATATGAAAGGAGTTGATGATTTCATGGCATTTGTTCGGGCAAATTTTGCCAACGATGCTCACATTCTTTTCCCATGCTGCGAATGCCTCAACCGTCCAAGAATGGCTCAAGGAAGAGTGGAAGATCATCTGCTTCTTAATGGGATGTCCATCACATATGATAGATGGATATATCATGGAGAACCTTTGGACAGTCAACCTCAACATTTTGAAGCTGATACAGAGGCCCCTCATATGATGGGTGGTGGTGATGCTGGCATTGATTTCATGGAAATGGTTTTGCGAGATAATGCTATTTTGGAGGAAGAGGATGGGCATGAAGATGATAGGATTCCTGACCTATTGAAGGATTTGTACGATGCTGAAGATCGTGCTGATGGATAGAAGTCGTTGTTTGCTGAGGTGTTAGAGGAGGCGAAGCGCGCAGCTCATGAAGGGGGTAAAGTTTCAAGATTTACCTTCACCGTGAAGTTACTCCACATCAAGTCTTTCTACGGGATTAGCAATGCTGCATTCAACGCAATACTCCGTCTTTTGAGCTTGCAATTCCCTGATAGTTGTGTTCCCAGATCTTATGATGAAGCATTGAGCATAATCCGCAGACTGGGGTTAGGTTATGTGTCAATACATGTGTGCCCAAATAACTGTGTCTTGTTTCGGAAGGATTTGGCAAAGCATGACAACTTTCCAAAATGCAATGCATCTAGGTGGAAAGATGCTGATGGGAAGAAGTCAATACCAGAGAAGGTACTGAGGCACTTTCCCTTGATACCAAGGCTGCAACGAATGTTCATCTCAAAGAAATCATCGCGTGAGGTACAGTGGCACAAGCTGAAGCGGCAACCTGTGGACAATGAGCTGAGCCATCCAGCAGACGGAGAGGCATGGAAAGAGTTTGACCGTATACATATAGATTTTGCTGCAGATCCAAGGAACATAAAACTTGGCATTGCCACAGATGGGTTTAATCCGTTTGGGAACATGAGCACATCTTATAGCATGTGGCCAGTTTTTGTGGTGCCGTACAACCTGCCACCATGGGCATGCATGGATCAGTCCAACTTCATGATGTCATTGCTTATCCCGGGTCCAGAGTCTCCAGGAAAGGATTTTGATGTCTTTATGGAGCCCCTCGTAGAAGAACTGCTCCAGCTCTGGACTGGTGTACCTACATACGATGCCTTGAGTCCGGAAGAAAAGTTCAATCTACGTCATGCAATCATATGGTCCATCCATGATTTCCCGGCTCTGCACACTCTGTCTGGGAGGATCACAATGGGTTATCAGGCTTGTGTCCATTGTGACAAAGACCCTTGCTCAAAGAGAATAAGGAGCAAGATCTGCTATATTGGGTACCGCCGCTTTCTTCCCCGAAACCATCGCTGGCGAAGAAGCAAAGATTTTAATGGTGAGAATGAAACCCATGACAAGCCAGCTGAATTCACTAAAGAAGAGCTAGAGCAGCAACTTGAAAAGGTGAAAGATGTGAGACCAGGAAAGCTGGCGAAGAAAAGAAAGCGTGAGGAAGGTCAATGTTGGGACCGGAGGTCTTGTTTGTGAGACCTGCCATACTGGGCTGATCTGAAATTAAGGCATAATCTCTATGTAATTCACATTGAGAAAAACATATGCGAGAATCTGCTAGGGACTTTCTGAACATTGAATGGAAGACAAAGGACACGGTTAGTTCTAGGCTTGATTTGGAGGACATGGGCATAAGAGAAGATTTGCACCTACAACACAATGAAGATGAAGATTCATTTGAAATGCCACGAGCATGGTATACAATGAGTAAAGAACAAAAGCTTGCATTCTGTGAATTCCTAAGAGCGGTGAAATTTCCAGATGGTTATGCTGCTAACCTAGCAAAGTGTTTTACTTTTGATGGATTCAAGCTTTCAGTACTGAAAACTCATGATTGTCACATCCTCCTCCAAAGGATTTTACCGACGGGCCTCCGAGGAATCATGGACAAGGATACATATGAAGCGGTTGCTGAGCTGGGAAATTTCTTTAGAGAACTGTGCTGCAAAACACTCAAGTTAACTGTCCTGGAAAGACTTGAAAAAGAAATCCCAATTATTCTTTGCAAGCTCGAGAAGATTTTCCCTCCAGCTTTCTTCACCGTGATGGTCCATTTGGTGGTGCACTTACCAAAAGAAGCAATGCTTAGAGGCCCTGTGCAATACAGTTGGATGTACCCAATCGAAAGAAGGCTGCTTACTTGTAAGCATTATGTGCGAAACACGGCAAGACCTGAAGGTTCTATTGCTGAAGCATATGTCGTTGACGAGTGCTTGACTTTTTGCTCTAGATACTTTGGCGATGTGGAAACAAGATGGAACTGGCCGGGCAGAAATAGAGAGCGGTCTGATTCGCAAAGTGGTGATGTCTCTGTTTTCAACCATGGTGTGAACTTTCTTGGAGCCTCACAATACTTGGAGGCTGGTGATGAGTATGACAAGATGGTTTGGTTTGTGCTCAGCAATTGCGCCGAGGTTCTACCATATGTTGAGTACGTTATATCTTGTGCACTCATTATATTTTTTTTGCTTGGGTTGGCACCAGCCTAATATTTTAATTCACATGTTTTGTTGGCATTGCAGGAAATGCAAGGAAGAGTTAAATCAGGAACAAAGCAATATCCATGTTGATAAAAGGGTTGCCAAGGGGTTTGCTAAGTGGTTTAAGAATCATGTGAGATCTTTAGCCACATGTTTTATGTTTTCTGTGTTATTCACCAATTGTTAAATACCATTGTTTGCTAAATGGTTTATTTGTGCAGATTGGAAAGTTGCATGAGGAGAAGAAGGTCAGTGATGATCTATTTGCTTTGGCATGCTTACCGGATAAGCGAGTGAGAGTGTATTCAACATGCATTGCTGACGGTGTCCGGTACCACACCGTTGACCTCGAGGAAAAAAGGAAGACATAGCATAGTGGAATCGTCACTGAGGGGTCACATGATCGTGAGATCATTGACTTCTATGGTCAGTTGAGAAGCATCATAGAGTTGCAGTACAACTCTAGTGGTGGCATCCATTGCTCGGTTGTCTTATTTCGCTGTGACTGGTTTGAGCTTGGTAGCAAGAAGAAGAGAGACTCTTTTGTCAAATATGATGGCCACTTCAAAAGCATCAACACTGCAAGGTGCTAGTATAAGAGTGATCCCTTTATTCTAACAACACAAGCAACAATGGTGTTTTATCTGCCAGACACTCTTTTGCACGGAAAATGGCGAGTTGTGCAAAACTTTGAGCACATACACTTGTGGAGTGTGACTGAAACAGAAGTGGAAAAGGGCCTTGGTGATGGTGGACTAACATACCAAGATGATCACTCTACGGAAGTTCCATTGCAAGCTGATGATGACTCTATGGAAGTTCCGGTGCAAAGCAGAGTGCGAAGGGACCGGGAGCGTGTGATCGTTGGTGCTGCAACAGTTGAAGGCATCAAGAAAAGAAGAAAGGTGGTAGCGGATGAACATGAGAGCGAGGATGAGGAAAATCGGACTGATCATACTATGCTGCAATATTGTAGTGATGATGAGGAAAACAGGAGTGGGCATAGAGCTCCTTGTTTTCGTATCAACGACGATGAGTAGCGAATGGACTGTCAAAGGTAAATACTATTACTTCATGTTCTTTGTTTTGGTATCTATGTGACCTGATGTGATCAATCTTCTCTCCAGGTAGAAAAATGCTTGAAGATTCTAGGAGCAAAATGATGTGATCCTGATGGTTGTAGAAAAATGATGATCCTGATGGTTGTAGCAATAGTGATGTAGTTATCCTGATTCCAGCAGCAAAATGTAGTTTTTGTAATATGGAGCAAAATGTAGTTTTTGTAGCTGTTATGCTTGCTATTTTGAATTGAATTGAGATGTTATGTTTCATGAAGTTTTTTGGTTGGATTAGTTTTCTGCTACTGGTTAGATTAGGGTATGAATCCTTCCTCTCTCTCTCCTTCCTGGTTGGATTAGTTTTCTGCTACTGGTTAGATTAGGGTTCTTGCCGTCGCCTAGATTGGATTAGATTAGATAGGGATTGGATTAGATTAGGGTTTGATTTGGTTAGGATTTGATTGGGAATGCATTAGATCATATTAGGGTTGGATTAGATTAGGGTTTGATTAGTGGGAATTGATTCAGTTAAGGATTATGCTGTCAAGTATGCTTTGTGCCTTTTGATAAGAGTGGGAAGTATGCTGTCAAGGATTATTCAGTTAAGGATTATTCAGTTAAGGGTTCCTGTCAAGTATTCAGTTAAGGATTCAGTTAAGGAATTAGATAAGTACGGATGTATGAGACACTTGGTATGAGCTGTAGAATGTTTTGTGCCATTTGATATGCAGCAAGTATGAGCATTATCAGGCAGTGAGACACTAGTGTGTTCTAATTTGTTTTTCTTTTTGTAACGTTTTACCCCGAGTGGCTAAGCACTGCTATGTAGGTGTACAAATACAATGTGATCATGCTAAGCACTGCTATGTTGGTGCTTATGTTCTGATGTGTAAAAATACAATTCTATCTAGGTGTTTGCACTGCTAAGATTTTCTTGGTCTCTTGTTTTTCTGTTTTGATGTTATATTCATAGAAGTTTGCATATGTGTGCATCAGGTAATGTGATCATGCTAGCTCAAAAGGTTGAGAAAGGCCAGTGTCAGAAATGATCATAATCTCTTGATGATGCATGAAGTATTTCCTGCTATAATTTTCTTCAGTCACACTGTTTTTTTGGTGTGCTTGATAAACCTGAGACTTCTTTCTATTGTAATATTGAAACTGTTGTTTTGCTGTACACTATTGGTCCATTTATAATAGATATGGTTCTGGTCAATTTATATTGCTGTGTTTTGGTCAATTTATAGTAGATTTTAGTGTTGTTGATGTTGGTGGTCACCTGATGATGTTGCTGTTGTTGTGTTAGTTTACTATGCTATTGATGTTGATGTGCTTGTTTATAGTAGGAGCAAATTGAGGCCATTGCCATTTATAGTAGTATTGCAAATTGAGGCCCTGGCAAACACATGTAGTAATTATTCTACTGTTTTGAAGTGCTTCTTTCCTATTTCTGTCCAGTCCTGTTGTTTAATTTACAATGCTGCTTTTCAAAGAAGTGAGATGGCTGGCTTGGAAGGTTTCGAGTTCTTCGAGATCGTAATTGAGAAATCTTGCAGTAGGCAGGTATGTTTATCATCACTCATTTCTTTATCATCACTCTGCTGTCTAGTGCTTGATTGCCATAATTAACCACTGCTTGACCCTCGCTGCAGAGGCTGCCTGACAAGTTTGCGAAGATGCTCGCCGACCGTGAGCCCCACAAAGTGAAGCCGCGGGAGGCCGACAGCGGGCTTCACAGGTTGTGGGACGTGTCGGTGGTGTTCGATGGTGAAGGCCACATGTACCTAGGGCCCGGCTGGGAGCATTTCGCCCGCGCCGATGAGCTACAGCTCGGGTACTTCCTTGTCTTCCGCTACGACAGCGACGCCATGTTCACCATGAAGATGTTCGACAACACCATGTGCCGCATGTACTACCAGCACGTCGATGATGCCAGTAAGCTCTCTGCCTCTCTTCTTCCTGTCCTTTTGGCTTCCTCTACCAGCACAACGACAACACCATGTTCACACTTTGTTGCATTTGGCCAGGCAGTGGGAGCAGCAGCGGGGATGACGAGGAGCAGAGCGGGGATGACGAGGAGCAGAGAGGGCAAGAAGAGGAGCAGAGCGGGGATGACGACCTTGCTATGGTGGTGGCTGATGACGACCTTGCTATGGTGGTGGCTGACGATGACCTTGCTATGGTGGTGGCTGACGACGACCCTGCTATGGTGGTGGTTGACGACGACCCTGCTATGGTGGTGGCTGACGACGACCTCGCGATTGTGGTGCCTAACACTGACCTCGTGATGGTGGTGCCTGACGATGACCTCGTTATGGTAGTGGCGCCGGCGATTCCACAGCTGGGTGACAGGACCATGCCAATTGTGGTAGAGGAGTACATCCGCATTGGGATTCGCCACTTTGAGCGCATCAGGTTGATGAAGGAGAAGAAGGAGGAGTGAAGATGTTAAGAAAATGAAGTGGCAATGTTAAGCATGTTGGGTTTAAGCTTGTTAGTGTAATCTGGACATGTCAATGTTAAGTATGTCAGGTTTAATTTTGTGCATGCTCATGGATGCTGTATGACAGTGTCCTCTAAACATGTCAATTTCTTAAAAATGAATATTTAGTTTGGTAATTGACGGAAATTGGAATTTTTTATGCATGCTCATGGATGAAAGATAAAATTATGTGGTTTTGTGCATGCTCATGTATGAAACAATATAAGTTTCATTTTTTGAATGCTAAAAACATGACTCAAACCCTAGCCACGGACGACCGCCGTGACGAAATCTGACGGTTTTTGAAAACATCGTAAAAAATTCAGAAACCGTTTTTCATTTTTTGAATGCTAAAGACATGTGTTTTTTCGTGAAGCGGCTACAAGGTAGGCATTTCATCACAGAATCGACAACAGATTTGCACGCCTCAAACCCTAGCCACGGACGGCCGCCGCGACGAAATCGGCCGGTTTTTGAAAACACTGTAAAAAAATCAAAAAAATGGGAGACCTCCGTGTCACATCATCAAATGTGGCCTACCAACTAGCAAAAATACTAAACTTGCAATACGGATGTTTTCTTGAAAAAGTATTCTCAAAAACGACCTACCATGAACGAAGATTCATGGCTTTCAAGCCAAACTAGCAATGATATGGCCGCATCCGATGAATAGTTTATGATAATATGCCCAAATTTGGCGCATGCCTTCGTCTTGTGATGGCAAACAATGTTGCCAAAGTGAGGTTCCAACTTGTTTACCAAGAAAAACCGTTTTTCATTTTTTGAATGCTAAAGGCATGCGTTTTTCGTGAAGCGGCTACAAGGAGGGTCACCCCAAACGGCGCCATTCCATGTCTATCTCAAAATAGACCCTATTTTACGGACGGTCGCCAAAAAGCATGCATTTCCGACCCTCGTAGGCTGGATTTTGAACTGCGGGTCCTCCATAGCTTGCCCGTTATTTTTGCCAAAAATGCTTTTTAGCTTCACAGGTAGGCATTTCATCACAGAATCGACAACAGATTGGCATGCCTCAAACCCTAGCCACAGACGGCCGCCGCGATGAAATCGGCCGGTTTTTGAAAACACCGTAAAAAATTCAAAAAAAATCAAAAAAATGGGAGACCTCCGTGTCACATCATCAAATGTGGCCTACCAACTAGCAAAAATACTAAACTTGCAATACAGATGTTTTCTTGAAAAAGTGTTCTCAAAAACGACCTACCATGAACGAAGATTCATGGCTTTCAAGCCAAACTAGCAATGATATGGCCGCATCCGATGAATAGTTTCTGATAATATGCCCAAATTTGGCGCATGCCTCCGTCTTGTGATGGCAAACAATGTTGCCAAAGCGAGGTTCCAACTTGTTTACCAAAAAAAACCGTTTTTCATTTTTTGAATGCTAAAGGCATGCGTTTTTCGTGAAGCGGCTACAAGGAGGGTCACCCCAAACGGTGCCATTCCATGTCTATCTCAAAGTAGACCCTATTTTACGGATGGTCGCCAAAAAGCATGCATTTCCGACCCTCGTAGCTACTCCCGACAATTCAGACCACCTTCGGCCGATTCAGTTGGAACCGACTGGAATTTGAACTGCGGGTCCTCCATAGCTTGCCCGTTATTTTTGCCAAAAATGCTTTTTAGCTTCACAGGTAGGCATTTCATCACAGAATCAACAACAGATTGGCACGCCTCAAACCCTAGCCACGGACGGCTGCCGCGACGAAATCGGCCGGTTTTTGAAAACACCGTCAAAAATTCAAAAAAAAAATCAAAAAAATGGGAGACCGCCGCGTCACATCATAAAATGTGGCCTACCCACTAGCAAAAATACTAAACTTGCAATACGGATGTTTTCTTGAAAAAGTGTTCTCAAAAACGACCTACCATGAACGAAGATTCATGGCTTTCAAGCCAAACTAGCAATGATATGGCCGCATCCGATGAATAGTTTCTGATAATATGCCCAAATTTGGTGCATGCCTCCGTCTTGTGATGGCAAACAATGTTGCCAAAGCGAGGTTCCAACTTGTTTACCAAGAAAAACCGTTTTTCATTTTTTGAATGCTAAAGGCATGCATTTTTCGTGAAGCGGCTACAAGGAGGGTCACCCCAAACGGCGCCATTCCATGTCTATCTCAAAGTAACTATTTTACGTATGGTCGCCAAAAAGCATGCATTTCTGACCCTCGTAGCTACTCCTGGCAATTCAGACCACCTTCGGCCGATTCAGCTGGAACCGGCTGGAATTTGAACTGCGGGTCCTCCATAGCTTGCCTGTTATTTTTGCCAAAAATGCTTTTTTAGCTTCATAGGTAGGCATTTCATCACATAATCGACAACAGATTGGCACGCCTCAAACCCTAGCCACGAACGACCGTCGCGATGAAATCGGTCGGTTTTTGAAAACACCGTAAAAAAATTAAAAAAAATCAAAAAAATGGGAGACCTCCGCGTCACATCATAAAATGTGGCCTACCAACTAGCAAAAATACTAAACTTGCAATACAAATGTTTTCTTGCGCTACTCGGTATGATTTTAACCATGACTTCTACAAAGTTTACAAAAAAAATCATATTTTTTTTGCCTCAAAACCTCTTAAAACTGGTGAAAATTTCCCTCCCACCCCACCAAAATTTCCCTCCTAGCACCAAATTTTCCCTCCCATCCCACAAAAATTTCCCACCACTTCTCTTCCACTACCATTCGGGACCCACCACCCCTCTCCCACTAAACACGCGGGATCCTCCCCTCCCACTCCCCAAAATTTCCCCATTCCATTCCCCTCCCCGACGAACCCTAGCTTCTCCTCACTCCCTCCCCTGCTCCGCGCCGCCCCGCCGCCCCACTCCCTCCCCTCCTTCGTGCCGCCACACTCGACGATGAATCCCCTCCCCTCGACGGCTACATCACCCGCATCGAGTACATTGACTACATCGATTACATCGATGACGACGGTGCCTACATCGACTACATTGACTACATCGACGATGACGGCGGCTACATCGACTACATCGACGACGGCGGCGGCTACATCGACGACGACCACCGCTGTATCATCAACATCATCCGCCCCTAGGTACTTCTCCATCTCCCCTCGATATTTGGTGGATCCATCTCCCTTCCTCTGCTGGATCCATCTCCCCTCTGGTTTGGTGGATCTTCTAGGGTTAGGATCTTCTAGGGTTAGGATCTCCGTCTGGTTCATGGGGTTAGGGTTAGGGTTCATGGGGTCAGGGTTAGGTTTCATGGGGTTCGTGGGGATGATCTCCCTCTGGTTCATGGCTAGAACATGATGGGGTTAGGGTTCTTGTTGCACGCTCATCCTGATTGTTCAAGTAGAAGACTTCTTTTATGTTGTGCCCATGGGGTTTGTAGCAGTGTTCTTCTTTTATGATATGTGCATGAAGCTTGTGTTCTTCTTTCCAGTGAACAAGAGAATGCTTAGTACTTACTGTGGTATTGGAATTCCTGGTGTGTTAAGGCAGTATGACTAGTTTTAATATATACCATATTGGTGCTAGATAATTTTTGGTGTTTTAAATAAAAGGTTGATTCTAATTGTCGAAATGTCTGAATTTGTGTTCTTCTAGTCTGTAGCCATGTTTGCTGTGTAGAGGCAACATAATCAATAGTTGTTTCATGCTTTACCAGTGGCAACATCTAGTTGTTTTGAAGGTCCTCATGATATACTCTTCTAAATTGCATGCATAAGCATGATTTCAAGGCCTGCTATTATTGTTAACACTGCTTGCTTCTTTATTCATCAACTGTTGGGCAATCAGTTGCTCTGAATGCATAAGCTTGCCTCCATTAGGGAAAACAATTGAGTAATTCATTTACTTATAGATGATTGCAGGTACATGGATAAAATTGCAAGTTAAAACATAAAAGTAATTGTTGTAAATAGTTGTTTTTGCTAATCCACATTACTGAAGTATAATTCGTGTGCACTGTATTTGTATCCAACTATATATAATTGTAATACATGTGAGTTCTGTTCTTGTCTATGGTACCACAACCTTAATTCACTTAGCTTGGTGTAGTTTGCTTCACATATATTACTGTTAATGCATTGCTTCACATATATAGTTTGCTTCAATTCAGTTGCTTGCTAGCATACATATGGTTAGGGTTTGCATCAGCAGTACTACTAGCACTTTGCTTGCTTGTTGTGTACTTTATATGAGGCACTAGGAAGATTTCTTGATGTACATTACTACCTCCTGCTTGATGTACTGAAGATATTAAGAGATACTTCATATCTTTCCAGTGTACATGCATGCTTGTTTAGTACACTTACATGTTTGCTTAATTAATAACACTAGATCACTGTATTGTTGATCCATCAAGTTTGTTTCACATGTATTACATGTATGTGCATGTTGGTCCAAATGCTTTCCTTTATTGATACAAGTGCATCATTTTACTCTATCCCTATTGTATCTGATTGTTGTTTATTCTATTTTGCAAGCACCACCTCAAGATCATCCATGGCAAGGATGACAAGGTCAAACCTGAGGCCAACCGTTGGTATGCAACTTGCTCCTTGTGGTTATACTGTCAGTTTCATAAAATCTGTGTCTTAATATGCTAAGTGAAATGTATTGCTGCAATCTGAATATGCTGGCTTAATTGTGCCTGTGTGCTGTTAGTCTTCCTTACCTGAATAACTAGGATTAAATGATAATAAAATTTCATAAGATATGTTTGGCTGTCTGTCCATGCATTCCAAACATTCACCTAATAGTTACGTTTCCTTTATCATGCAAAGAAGAGCCTCTCACCGAGTACGAGAAGGTTAGGGCTAGAAATATCATGAGGAACAATCAGCTGTTCCAGTCCCTTGGCATCGGTGCAATAGCATCGATGATTAGGAAAACAAATGATGTATGAGAAGGTAGAAGTGAAGAGGTTCAAGAAGGTAGTGGAGTTATCAATGATGACCCAGAGTACAATCCTAAGGAGGATGAAGTTATTGATGGAGAGGAAGTGGATGATGTTGTAGTGAGCAAGACTGTTAAGGTGCAAACTCTGTCTTGCTTGGAGGGCTGGGGTTCTTTTATGCTATGTTATTCCTTGTGCTCACATATTTCTCTTGTGATCTAATGCTTTTTCCGTGCTGTTTATATGAGGCACTGAAGGAATCTAGGACGAAGAGGCCTGATGTTAAGAAGATAGTCAGCAAGAAGAAGAAGAGCTCAGAAACATCTGCTGCAATGCCTCCAGGAAGGGTGATGGCCCCAGCTCCAGGACAAAAAAAGAGGATCCTGGAACCTGATGAACCTGCCCTTGATAGAGTCACAAGGCAGAAAGCAAAGATGGCGACTGTGACGGACCATCAGGAAAGTCTATTGCGCATGGACTCTGAGACCTCAGTGCAAATGGGTGATGAGTTGCCGCCCATGGATGAAGGAACCACCCTCAGCATGGATGGAAGTGGCACTGTCTGCCTAGATGAAGGAGGAACCATCTGCATTGATGAAACAGGCAATGTCCGCACAGACCTCAGCCCTGTTGCACCTTCTATTGACAGGAATGCTGTCATCAATGAAGAAGAACAGCAGCTTGTGCTTCAATCAGGCAAGTTGACCTTTGCAATGCTATCTTTTACTAGTGCATTTTCCAAATGGAATGATCATGTATGCTTTTGTCGATTCCTGCATTTGTCGATTTCTATTCTAATTTATGAGTTCAATTTCATTTTCAGATGCAATGACTACCAAGACTAGACCTAGAAAGGGCAAAGGGCTAGAGAGGATCACCAAGTCGCTTGGTAGCAAGGTGCCTATCCAAATTGCCGAAGGGATGACGCGTCCAGAGAAGCCTCTGCAGTCAGCAAAGCTTGCTTCTGAGTGTGGACTCGTTGCAAGAAACCATCTTCCGGTTCTTCCTCACTTCAAGCTATACAAAAAAAATGCTAGTCTATTGGAGAACTACATTGGGAAAGTTGCTGTAAGCTACTTGTTTCATAGTTAATGTTCTATCTATTTTTTGTTACACCTATGCATGATCACTAATATTGTTCCTACCTTGTTTGTTGTCTTGGTAGGCAAATTTTGAGATGAACATGGACTCGGAGACCATCAAGACCGCGTGCAAAGATATTCTGCAGAAAAATTCAAAGAACAGACGCCATCAGATCAAGAAGAAGTATTTTGATACCGTAGCCGCAAATAAAGTCAGCATCAAGTCTCCGGTACCTGATCTGACGGATGGTGAATGGCAAGCTCTGGTGGAGATGTGGTCTACCCCAAGACACAAGGTTTGTCTCTGCTTTGTTTGATGCTTTATGTTCTACACATGATATGCTCGTGCTAGATCATGCTGACAGTATGCTTTTTTGTAGGAAACCTGTGTGTCGAACGAGATGAATCGAGAAAAAGTCATGTACAATCAGAGAACTGGTTCCAGGCACTACACAACACACATTTTTCCACTATGAGAACTTTTTTCTAGAGACCTTACCGTTTGATCCTCGTTGGATAACATTTCTGATTCTTGCTGAATAACATTTTGATTTTTGTTGAAAAACATTTCAGAAAGAAGAGCGTAAGGGTGAGGAGCTGTCTGCGATTGACTTGTTTAAGGCCACCCACAACAGCAAGAAGCACGAGTTTTCGGAGCCAGTCAAGACTGCTATAGTAAGTCACTCCATGCTTTGTCCATGCCCTGTTTGATTCATGCCAGCTTTGATGACAGCTTTGTCCATGCCAGCTTTGATGCTTTGATGATTTGATGTTGTTTGATTCGGAGCCAGTTCCATGCTTTGATGTTGTTTGATAGTTCCATGCTTATAGTTCCATGCTAGGCTTAATGAAGATATTAGAACAGCTTAATGAAGATAGTTCCATGTTGTGTTCCATGCTTTGATGCTATTTGTTGCATTTTTTATGACATGATGAAATTTGATCTGAATGTTAGTCAGGAAGCCATCTTATATAGAACCACCATTCTAGGCTTAATGAAGCGATCATATTGTTCCAATTGCATGTCTCCAGGTCACTAGTCATCATCTTCTTGTATAGATTTTGTGTCCTGGTTTGGTTACTTCAAATAATCCATTTTTGTGCTGGTTTGGTTTCTCCACTAATGCCTATCATTTTCCTCCATATGCTAGCTTGAGATGGAAGAAATGAAGGACGCGCCGATACCAGAAGGTGAAGAGCCAAAGTCTACTGTTCAAATTGTCGAAGAAGTGCTGTTGAAATCTGTCAAGCAAAGCACATTCCTCACGAATGTTGGGCTCCAGTCATCTAGGAACAACTCCCGCAAAGCAACTGCTGAAGTATTTGCTCATGTTCGTGACCTTGAGCAAAAGCTGCAGAGGTCCGAGCTTCAAGCTGACCTGGTGCAAGAAGAATTGGCGGCAATCAAGATGAAGGCGGAAGAATCTGAAGCTGCACGAGACAAGGAACTTGAGCTGCTGCGCAAGAAGTCTCAAGAACAGGAAGAGAAGTTAGCCCACTTGATGGCTCTCTTTGGAGCTAAGGCAGTTTGATGGCTAAGGTAGTTGCATTGTTGTCTAGTTTGATGGCTGTGAACCTCTTGTGCAGTTTGTCTTTGAGCATTTTGTTGCATTGCTACCTAGATTGATGGCTGTGCGGTGAACCTGTGAAGTTAAGGCTGTTGCATTTTGTTGCATTTTGTGAACCTGTGAAGTTATGTGATCTTGTGAACCTGTGAAGTTATGTGAAGTTATGGATCACTTGTGAAGTTGTGGGGTTATTGTTTATTTTCTGTGAAGTTATGTGGATCACTTGTGCACCTGGGCTTGTGGATCACTTGTGCACCTGGGCCTTTCTGTTTATAGTTATGCAAAATGAGAACTTGGGCTCTAAAAAGGCCAAGGCCCAAACAAGAATTAGACCAAAAAGGCTTGGGCCTAAAAAAGGAAATGACTGTAAGAATTTTTTTTTATAAAAGGCTGCATAGCAGAAAATAAAAAGGCCAAGGCCCAAATTCGAACTAGACCAAAAAGGCTGTGACCCAAAACAATAGTGGACTATAAAAAAAATTCATCAGAAAAAGGCTCCATTCCCAGAAAATAAAAGACCAAATTATTGGGCCAGGCCCATACGCATAAGCAAAATAAAGAGAGAGAAAAAAAATTGGCCGAATTATTGGGCTTGGCCCATGTAGACGACTGAAATGGACCGGGCTGATTCTATTTTACGACATTTTCATTTGGTCGTAATTCTACCACGTCAGCTTGCCACGGTGGATCTGACGTGGTGTGGTCGGATTGCTAGTGACCAAAATAATTGGTCGTAAAATCTATGACCTTTTTTTGGTCATAAACATCTACGACCATTCTAGAAGAAAGGTCGATATAGTCAGTTAACGATGTTCAGCTTTTGACCTTATGTTTTTGGTCACAAAAAGGTCATAAATTGAAAACAGTGACCATTTAGTGACCAATAGTGGTGGTCACAAGTTGACATATTTCTTGTAGTGGATGACGGTGTTGATGATGCTACCGACGCAAGGCTTCGCCTAAGCACCGCTATGATATTACCGAGGTGGAATATGGTGGAGGGGGGCACCGCACATGGATGGGAGAGATGAACAGATCAACTTGTGTGTCTAGATGTGCCCCCCTGTCCCCGTATATAAAGGAGTGGAGGAGGGGGGAGGGCCGGCCCTCCTATGGCGCGCCCTGGAGGAGTCCAACTCCCACCGGGAGTAGGATTCCCCCCCCCCCTTCCATGTAGTAGGAGTAGGAGTCAAGGAAAGGGAAAAGAGAAGAGATGGAAGGAGGGGGTGCAGCCCCTCCCCCTAGTACAATTTGGACTAGGCCTTGGGGGGGGGGGGCAACCTCCCCTCTCCCTTTCCCCTAAAGCCCAATAAGGCCCATATACTCCCCGGCGAATTCCCGTAACTCTCCGGTACTCCGATAATTACCCGAATCACTCGGAACCTTTCCGATGTCCGAATATAGTCGTCCAATATATCGATCTTTACGTATCGACCATTTAGAGACTCCTCGTCATGTCCCCAATCTCATCCGGGACTCCGAACTACCTTTGTTATATGAAAACACATAACTCATAATATAAATCGTCACTAAACGTTAAGCGTGCGGACCCTACGGGTTCGAGACCTATGTAGACATGACCGAGACACATCTCCGGTCAATAACCAATAGGGGAACCTGGATGCTCATATTGGTTCCCACATATTCTACGAAGATCTTTATCGGTCAAACCACATAACTACATACGTTGTTCCCTTTTTCATCCGTATGTTACTTGCCCGAGATTCGATCGTTGGTATCTCAATACCTAGTTCAATCTTGTTACCGGCAAGTCTCTTTACTCGTTATGTAATGCATCATCCCGCAACTAACTCATTAGTCACATTGCTTGCAAGGCTTATAGTGATGTGCATTACCGAGAGGGCCCAGAGATACCTCTCCGACAATCAGAGTGACAAATCCTAATCTCGAAATAAGTCAACTCAACAAGTACCTTCGGAGACACCTGTAGAGCACCTTTATAATCACCCAGTTACGTTGTGACGTTTGGTAGCACATAAAGTGTTCCTCCAGTAAACAGGAGTTGCATAATCTCATAGTCATAGGAACATGTATAAGTCATGAAGAAAGCAATAGCAACATACTAAACGATCAAGTGCTAAGCTAATGGAATGGGTCAAGTCAATCACATAATTCTCCTAATGATGTGATCCCGTTAATCAAATGACAACTCATGTCTATGGCTAGGAAACTTAACCATCTTTGATTCAACGAGCTAGTCAAGTAGAGGCATACTAGTGACATTATGTTTGTCTATGTATTCACACATGTACTAAGTTTCCGGTTAATACAATTCTAGCATGAATAATAAACATTCATCATGATATAAGGAAATATAAATAACAACTTTATTATTTCCTATAGGGCATATTTCCTTCAGTCTCCCACTTGCACTAGAGTCAATAATCTAGTTCATATCACTATGTGATTTAACACCAATATTCACATCTGTATGTGATTAACACCCATAGTTCACATCTTCATGTGATCAACACCCGAAGGGTTTACTAGAGTCAATAATCTAGTTCACATCTCTATGTGATTAACACCCAAAGAGTACTAAGGTGTGATCATTTTTTTGCTTATGAGAGAAGTTTAGTCAACGGATCTGTCACATTCAGAGCCGTATGTATTTTGCAAATATTATATGTCTACAATGCTCTGCACGGAGCTACTCTAGCTAATTGCTCCCACTTTCAATATGTATCCAGATTGATACTTAGAGTCATCTGGATTAGTGTAAAAGCTTGCATCGATGTAAATCTTTACGACGAACTCTTTTATCACCTCCATAATCGAGAAACATCTCCTTAGTCCTCTCTAAGGATATTCTTGACCGCTGTCCAGTGATCTACTCCTAGATCAAAATTGTACTCCCTTTCCAAACTCAGAGGAAGGTATACAGTAGGTCTGGTACACATCATATCATACTTTATAGAACCTATGACTGAGGCATAGGGAATGACTTTCATTCCCTTTCTATTTTCTGCCGTGGTCGGGATTTGAGTCTTACTCAATTTCACACCTTTGCAACACAGGCAAGAACTCTTTCTTTGACTGTTCCATTTTGAACTACTGCAAAATCTTGTCAAGGTATGTACTCATTGAAAAATCTTATCAAGCGTCTTGATCTATCTCTATAGATCTTGATGCTCAATGTGTAAGCAGCTTCACCGAGGTCTTTCTTTGAAAAACTCCTTTCAAACACTCCTTTATGCTTTCCAGAAAAATTCTACATTATTTCTGATCAACAATATGTCACTCACATATACTTATCAAAAAGGCTGTAGTGCTCCCACTCACTTTCCTGTAAATACAAGCTTCACCGCAAGTGTGTATAAAACTAATGCTTTGATCAACTCATCAAAGCGTACATTCCAACTCCGAGATGCTTGCGCCAGTCCATAGATGGATCACTGGAGCTTGCACACTTTGTTAGCACCTTTAGGATTGACAAAACCTTCTGGTTGCATCATATAAAACTCTTCTTTAATATATCCATTAAGGAGTGCAGTTTTGACATCCATTTGCCAGATTTCATAAAATGTGGCAATTGCTAACATGATTCGGACAGACTTAAGCATCGATACGAGTGAGAAAATCTCATCGTATTCAACATCTTGAACTTGTCGAAAAACTTTTTGCGACAAGTCGAGCTTTGTAGATAGTAACACTACTATCAGCATCTGTCTTCCTCTTGAAGATCCATTTATTTTCTATGGCTTGCCAATCATCGGGCAAGTCCACCAAAGTCCACACTTTGTTCTAATACATGGATCCCATCTCAGATTTCATGGCCTCAAGCCATTTTGCAGAATCTGGGCTCATCATCGCTTCCTCATAGTTCGTAGGTTCGCCATGGTCAAGTAACATGACCTCCAGAATAGGATTACCGTACCACTCTGGTGCGGATCTTACTCTGGTTGACCTACGTGGTTTGGTAGTAACTTGATCTGAAGTTTCATGATCAATATCATTAGCTTCCTCACTAATTGGTGTAGTCGTCACAGGAACTGGTTTCTGAGATGAACTACTTTTCAATAAGGGAGCAGGTATAGTTACCTCATCAAGTTCTACTTTCCTCCCACTCACTTCTTTTGAGAGAAACTCCTTCTGTGGAAAGGATCCATCTTAGCAACGAATATCTTGCCTTCGGATCTTTGATAGAAGGTGTACCCAACAGTTTCCTTTGGGTATTCTATGAAGATACACTTCTCCGATTTGGGCTCGAGCTTATCAGGTTGAAACTTTTTCACATAAGCATCGCAGCCCCAAACTTTAAGAAACGACAACTTTGGTTTCTTGCCAAACCACAGTTCATAAGGCGTCATCTCAACGGATTTTGATGGTGCCCTATTTAAAGTGAATGTAGCTGTATCTAATGCATAACCCCAAAACAATAGTGGTAAATTGGTAAGATACATCATAGATTGCACCATATCCAATAAAGTGCGGTTATGATGTTTGGACACACCATTACACTGTGGTGTTCCATGTGACGTGAGCTGTGAAACTATTCTACATTGTTTTTAAATGAAGGCCAAACTCGTAACTCAAATATTCTCCTCTACGATCAGATTGTAGAAACTTTATTTTCTTGTTACGATGATTCTCCACTTCACTCTGAAATTCTTTGAACTTTTCAAATGTTTCAGACTTGTGCTTCATTAAGTAGATATACTCATATCTGATCAAATCATCTGTGAAGGTCAGAAAATAACGATACCCGCCACGAGCATCAACACTCATTGGACCGCATACATTAGTATGTATTATTTCCAACAAGTCAGTAGCTCGTTCCATTGTCCCGAAGAATGGAGTTTTAGTCATCTTGCCCAAAAGGCACGGTTCGCAAGCATCAAATGATTCATAACCAAGTGATTCCAAAAGTCCATCTTTATGGAGTTTCTTCATGCGCTTTATACCGATATGACCCAAACGACAATGCCACGAATAAGTTGCACTATCATTATCAACTTTGCATCTTTTGGCATCAATATTATGAATATGTGTATCACTATGATCGAGATCCAACAAACTATTTTCATTGGGTGTATGACCATCAAAGGTTTTATTCATGTAAATAGAACAACAATTATTTTCTGACTTTAAATGAATAACCGTATTGCAATAAACATGATCAAATCATATTAATGCTCAACGCAAATGCCAAATAACATTTATTTAGGTTTAACACTAATCTCAAAAATATAGGGAGTGTGTGATGATGATCATATCAATCTTGGAATCACTTCCAACACACATCGTCACTTCACCCTCAACTAGTCTCTGTTTATTCTGTAACTCCTGTTTTGAGTTACTAATCTTAGCAACCGAACAAGTATCAAATACCCAGGGGTTACTATAAATACTAGTATGGTACACATCAATAACCTATATATCAAATATACCCTTGTTCACTTTGCCATCCTTCTTATCCACCAAATATTCAGGGCATTTCCGCTTCCAGTGACCATTTCCTTTTCAGTAGAAGCACTTAGTTTTAGGCTTTGGTCCAGCTTTGGGCTTCTTCGCGGGAATGACAACTTGCTTCCCATTCTACATGAAGTTCCCTTTCTTTCCTTTGCCCTTTTCTTGAAACTAGTGGTCTTGTTAATCATCAAGACTTGATGCTCTTTCTTGATTTCTACCTTCATCGATTTCATCATCATGAAAAACTCGGGAAACGTTTTCGTCATCCCTTGCATACTATAGTTCATCATGAAGTTCTAGTAACTTGGTGATGGTGACTAGAGAACTCTGTCAATCACTATCTTATCTAGAAGATTAACTCCCACTTGATTCAAGCGATTGTAGTACCCAAACAATCTGAGCACGTGCTCACTAGTTGAGCAATTCTCCTCCATCTTTTAGCTATAGAATTTGTTGGAGACTTCATATCTCTCAACTCGGGTATTGAAATATTAACTTCAACTCCTAGAACATCTCATATGGTCCATGATGTTCAAAACGTCTTTGAAGTCCCGATTCTAAGCCGTTAAGCATGGTGCACTAAACTATCAAGTAGTCATCATATTGAGCTAGCCAAACGTTCATAACGTCTGCATCTGCTCTTGCAATAGGTCTGTCACCTAGCGGTGCATCAAGGACATAATTCTTTTGTGCAACAATGAGGATAAACCTCAAATCATGGACCCAGTCCGCATTATTGCTACTATCAACTTTCAACTTAGTTTTCTCTAGGAACATATAAAAACATAGGGAAGCAATAATGCGAGCTATTGATCTACAACATAATTTGCCAAATACTATCAGGACTAAGTTCATGATAAATTAAAGTTCATTTAATCATATTACTTAAGAACTCCCACTTAGATAAATATCCCTCTAATCATCTAAGTGATCACGTGAGATGGAGTACTTTTCAATGGTGAACATCACTATGTTGATCATATCTACTATATGATTCACGCTCGACCTTTCTATCTTAGTGTTCCGAGGCCATATATGCATATGCTAGGCTCGTCAAGTTTAACCTGAGTATTCTGCATGTGCAAAATTGTCTTACACCTGTTGTATTTGAACGCAGAGCTTATCACACCCAATCATCATGTGGTGTCTCGGCACGAAGAACTTTCGCAACGGTGCATACTCAGGGAGAACACTTATACCTTGAAATTTAGTGAGAGATCATCTTATAAAGCGACTGCCGAACTAAGCAAAATAAGATGTATAAAAGATAAACATCACATGCAAAGATCTCCATATCCAAAGCATCGTCATGGTCTCCATCGTCATCTTGTGCCTTTGATCTCCATATCCAAAGCATCGTCATGGTCTCCATCATCACCGGCATGACACCATGATCTCCATCATCAAGATCTATATCAATGTGTCATCACATGGTCATCTCGCCAACTATTGCTCTTGCAACTATTGCTATCGCATAGCGATAAAGTAAAGCAATTATTTGGCGCTTGCATCTTATGCAATAAAGAGACAACCATAAGGCTTCTGCCAGTTGCCGATAACTTCAACAAAACATGATCATCTCATACAACAACTTATATCTCATCACGTCTTGACCATATCACATCACAACATGCCCTGCAAAAACAAGTTAGACGTCCTCTACTTTGTTGTTGCAAGTTTTACGTGGCTGCTACGGACTGAGCAAGAACCGTTCTTACCTACGCATAAAAACCACAACGATATTTTGTCAAGTTAGTGATGTTTTAACCTTCTCAAGGACTGGGCGTAGCCACACTCGGTTCAACTAAAGTTGGAGAAACTGACACCCGCCAGCCACCTGTGTGCAAAGCACATTGGTAGAACTAGTCTTGTGTAAGTGTACGCGTAATGTCGGTCCGGGCCGCTTCATCCAACAATACCGCCGAACCAAAAGTATGACATGCTAGTAAGCAGTATGACTTGTATCGCCCACAACTCACTTGTGTTCTACTCGTGCATATAACATCTACGCATAAACCTGGCTCGGATACCACTGTTGGGGAACGTAGTAATTTCAAAAATTTCCTACGCACACGCAAGATCATGGTGATGCATAGCAACAAGAGGGGAGAGTGATGTCCACGTACCCTCGTAGACCGTAAGCGGAAGCGTTAGCACAACGCGGTTGATGTAGTCGTACGTCTTCACGATCCGACCGATCCAAGTACCGAACGTACGGCACCTCCGAGTTCAGCACACATTCAGCTCGATGACGTCCCACGAACTCTAATCCAACAGAGCTTTGCGAGAGAGTACCGTCAACACGACGGCATGATGACGGTGTTGATGATGCTACCGACACAGGGCTTCGCCTAAGCACCGCTACGATATTACCGAGGTGGAATATGGTGGAGGGGGGCACCGCACATGGCTGGGAGAGATCAACAGATCAACTTGTGTGTCTAGAGGTGCCCCCTGTCCCTGTATATAAAGGAGTGGAGGAGTGGGGAGGGCCGGCCCTCCTATGGCGCGCCCTGGAGGAGACCTACTCCTACCGGGAGTAGGATTCCCCCCCTTCCAAGTAGTAGGAGTAGGAGTCAAGGAAATGGAAAAGAGAAGAGAAGGAAGGAGGGGGCGCAGCCCCTCCCCCTAGTCCAATTCGGACTAGGCCTTGGGAGGGGGGGGGCGTGCGGCCTCCCCTCTCTTTCCCCTAAAGCCCAATAAGGCCTATATACTCCCCGGCGAATTCCCGTAACTCTCGGTACTCCGATAAATACCCGAATCACTCGGAACCTTTCCGATGTCCGAATATAGTGATCCAATATACTGATCTTTATGTATCGACCATTTCGAGACTCCTCTTCATGTCACCAATCTCATCCGGGATTCCTAACTATCTTCGGTACATCAAAACACATAACTCATAATATAAATTGTCACCCTATGTTAAGCGTGCGTACCCTATAGGTTTGAGAACTATGTAGACATGACCGAGACACATCTCCGTTCAATAACAAATAGCGGAACCTGGATGCTCATATTGGTTCCCACATATTCTACACAGATCTTTATCGGTCGAACCACATACCTACATACGTTGTTCCCTTTGTCATCGGTATGTTACTTGCCCGAGATTCGATCGTCGGTATCTCAATACCTAGTTCAATCTCGTTACCGGTAAGTGTCTTTACTCGTTATGTAATGCATCTTCCTGCAAGTAACTCATTAGTCACATTGCTTGCAAGGCTTATAGTGATGTGCATTACCGAGAGGGCCCAAAGATACCTCTCCGACAATCGGAGTGACAAATCCTAATCTCTAAATACGTCAACTCAACAAGTACCTTCGAAGACACCTGTAGAGCACCTTTATAATCACCCAGTTACGTTGTGACATTTTGTAGCACACAAAGTGTTCCCCCGATAAATGGGAGCTGCATAATCTCATAGTCATAGGAACATGTATAAGTCATGAAGAAAGCAATAGCAACATACTAAACGATCAAGTGCTAAGCTAACGGAATGGGTCAAGTCAATCACATCATTCTCCTAATGATGTGATCCCGTTAATCAAATGACAACTCATGTCTATGGCTAGGAAACTTAACCATCTTTGATTCAACGAGCTAGTCAAGTAGAGGCATACTAGTGACATTATGTTTGTCTATGTATTCACACATGTACTAAGTTTCCAGTTAATACAATTCTAGCATGAATAATAAACATTTATCATGATATAAGGAAATATAAATAACAACTTTGTTATTGCCTCTAGGGCATATTTCCTTCAGGAATATGGGTGTGTGTTACAAGGGGTGCGAACCCCTGTCCCAGAGGAGGGGGGTGGCTTATATAGAGTGCGCCAGGACCCTAGCCATCCCATGTTACTGGGTTCAATGTACATTAAGATAGAGCGTTACTGGTAACGCCAGCTATAAAGTATTATTAATGAGCTTTAAGACTACGGAGTTAACGTCCGACCGTTGCCATCCTGAGTGACTCTAGGTCTTCTGTACTCTTAGTGGTTTCCTGTATGGTCGAATGACTTCATCCAGGTCGAATGAAATTGGGGGTATCCGAGTGAGGTGACTGGTCGAGTGTATTGCACTCCATGGCTACTTCAGTCGGTATTTCTTGCTATACTTTGAATGTCCTTGATTCTAGGGTAGTGACCTTGGGTAGGGCATATAGGTCAGGCCTATGACCCTACCCTAGGTCCATGGCATCATCATTAGCCCCTGAATAGATTGAGGTCCAAGTGAAAAGAGAGTTGAAGTTAACCATGTCTTGACTCCTATGCTTCATAAGCATTCTTACTGAGCTCGAGGTTCATGCTGAAACTTCGACTTCATTTCAGTCGCCTTGATCGATTCAGAGGTCGTCGAGTGAACTTATGTTGGCAATCTTTGAGTGTTGATATGGTGCGAAAACTTCGGCGCGATTGATTACTGTGGTTCTCGGATCTCACGGGATTCGAAAATTTGGGGAAGCGTGCGAGGTGGAGAGCATCGCAGTAAACGGGATGGATAGACAGGGGCGCCTCGATCTCCGCACCACCTTTTTTGCCACGTATCCGGTGCGCGACTTTTGCGGGATTTGACAGGATCGCTCGGGCCCATGCGTTAGCCACTCATAAGGAGGCCCATAAAAGGCGTCGAGGCCGATACATTACAGTGCGCCCCCATTCCCCTTCATCTCCCTCTGCTTCTCCACCGTGTCTTCCTTTGCTCTCGATGCCACCGCCTTGCCCGTGCGCAGTCCTCCACAATGGTGAAGGACAAGATGGTGGCCCTGGAGCGCGCAAAGAAAGCGACCGCAACAGCGAAGGGAAAGAAAACGAGTCGGGGATCGTCGTCGAGGTCCGGGTTGCCGCCTGGTTGGATCCAGGGAGACTAGATTCGATCTACGCTCCGGCAAGAAGATCTGGAAGATCTGTTCACCGCGGGCTTGATCGCCGACGGGACTTGGAGGCTACCGGGGGACGACATCAAGCCTCAGCCGCGGGCAGGTGAGTGCGTCCTCCTCGCAACCCACGTCAACCGTGGTTTCTCCCTGCCTCTGCATCCTTTCTTCCGAGGTTTCTTGAACTTTTTCGATGCCCAGCTTCACCATTTCTCTCCCAACACCATCACATACCTTGCTGCATTCGTTTCTCTGTGCAAAAACTTCTTGGGCTGTAGACCACACTGAGGTCTCTTCAAACATATCTTCACTTGTCATTCCCAATCTGTGAAGAAGGCAAATCCGACTGATGAGAGGATGCACGTGATTCAGATGTGCGGGGGTTTAGGGATTCAGATGAGGAAGAGGAGCACTTTTCCCCCTATGACACTTCCTGAGTCGGTTAGGGGGTGGAAGTCGACATGGTTCTACTGCCAAGACATTCTGACCCCCGGTCAGTCGACCGGTCTTCCGGTCTTCCTCCCTTTACCCTAGGTCGAGTCCAGCAACCTTCTTCACTGATCGTGTCTGTAGCGTGAAAGTAGAGACGAATATGCTAGTCGAGCAGGTAGTCCAATTGGCCCGTCAGGGCGTTACTGGCATGGATTTATTGGAAGTGTTTCTCAGTCGACGCATCCAGCCGCTCCAAGCCCGTGACCGCTCGATGTGGATGTATTCGGGCTCCAATGACACCGCTTGGTCCACCTAGAGGAGGTCACCAATGAGATGGTGGCCCAGTGGCTGAAGGGCATTACTGGAAACAAAGACAACCCCAGGGGGGCCAGGAGAGTCAACCCATTCGATGCTGAAAATCAGCCGAACAAGGTCTGGTCCTTATTACTGAGTGTCTTTCATGCTGACTTGCGACCATATTTGAATCTGACTGATGTTTGTTTAACTTCTTGTCTTGAGATTTATACTAAAATGTATTCGATGCCGAACGGAAAGCAAGCCCAGGAGCAAGCCAAGGAGGTAGTGGAGAGCTCGAACGAGAGCGCCGACTGGCAATCTCCAGATGATGATGATGAGGAAGAGAGTGATGAGTAGGATGACGAAGAAGAGGTCGACTCACCACCCCGCATAGAGTGCCGATCCAAGCAGTCTCATGATCCAGCGGGTGGGCGCAACAAGGCCGCGGCTCCAAGCACGCAAGTGCACAAGCGAACTCGGACTTCGACTCCGGAGCTGTTAGAAAAGGTCGCCAAGCAGCCCAAGGTTGTCCCTTCAAAGCCTCGGAAGACCTTGCCCAAGATCAAGATGGATGTTCCCGTCGCTTCTGCGTAAGTGTTCTATCTTTTGGTGTTTACTGTCGACTCATACTTCTGCTCTGACTGAGTGGGTTTTAAAATTTTCAATGCTACAACTTTTGGGACCTCCATGGACATTGACAAGGCTCAGGATGATGAAGAGACTGAAGATGTGGCTACTTCCAAACCTGGTACAGTTCTGCAACCTTGTGCTTATTTTGTTGGTTGAATTGTCAGTCGACTGAGTTCTTATGGCTACTTTTTGTGCAGTCCCACAAGATGTCATCAAACTTGAAGATGACGATGAAGAGGCACCTCAGAAGAATACAGAAGGAGGGGTAGGGCTTCAAGCAGGAGAACGCCTGTCGGCCAGGAGCCTGCTACCTCTTGAGCACTGCGTTGGTTTTCCCTTGAAGAGGAAAGGGTGATGCAACAAAGTAGCGTAAGTATTTCCCTCAGTTTTTGAGAACCAAGGCATCAATCCAGTAGGAGGCTCCTCAAAAGGCCCACACACCTATACAAACAAACAAGAACCTCACAACCAACGCGATAAAGGGGTTGTCAATCCCTTCACAGTAACTTGCAAAAGTGAGATCTCATAGAGATAATAAGATAAGATAAATATTTTTGGTATTTTTATGATATAGATTGGAAGGTAAAAGATGAAAATAAAAGTAGATGGGAAACTTATATGATAAAAGATAGGCCCAGGGGCCATAGGTTTCACTAGTGGCTTCTCTCAAGATAGCATGAGTATTACGGTGGGTAAACAAATTACTGTCGAACAATTGATAGAAAAGAGCATAGTTATGAGAATATCTAGGCATGATCATGTATATAGGCATCACGTCCGCAACAAGTAGATCAAAACAATTTTGCATCTACTACTATTACTCCACACATCGACCGACTCCTGCCTGCATCTAGAGTATTAAGTTCATAAGAACAGAGTAACACATTAAGAAAGATGACATGATGTAGAGGGATAAACTCATGAAATGTGATATAAACCCCATTTTTTATCCTCGATAGCAACAATACAATACGTGCCTTGCTGCCCCTGCTGTCACTGGGAAAGGACATCGCAAGATTGAACCCAAAACTAAGCACTTCTCCTATTGCAAGAAAGATCAATCTAGTAGGCCAAACCAAACTGATAATTCGAAGAGACTTGCAAAGGTAACCAATCACACATAAAAGAATTCAGAGGAGATTCAAATACTTCTCATAGATAAACTTGATCATAAACCCATAATTCATCAGATCTCGACAAACACACCGCAAAAAGAGTTACATCGAATAGATCTCCAAGAAGATTGAGGAGAACTTTGTATTGAGATTCAAAGAGAGAGAAGAAGCCATCTAGCTAATAACTATGGACCCGAAGGTCTGTGGTAAACTACCCACAACTCATCGAAAAGGCCTTGGAGATGATGTAGTGGCCCTCCATGGTCGATTCCCCCCTCCGGCGGAGCGTCGACGAAGGCTCCAAGATGGGATCTCACGGATGCAGAAGGTTGTGGCGGTGGAATTAGGTTTTCGTGGTGCTCCTCGATGTTTTCAGGGTACGGGAGTATATATAGGCGAAGGAAGTACGTCAGTGGAGGAAAGAGGGGCCCATGAGGGTGTGGGCGTGCCCACCCCCATAGGGCACGCCGGGCACCCTCGTGGCCGCCTCGTTTGCAGCTTGACGTCCACTCCAAGTCTCCTGGATTGTGTTTGTTCTGAAAAGTTCGCTCCTTAAGGTTTCATTCCGTTTGGACTCTGTTTGATATTCCTTTTCTTCGAAACACCGAAATAGGCAAAAAAAAAACAGCAATTCGGGTTGGGCCTCCGGTTAGTAGGTTAGTCCCAAAAATTATATAAAATTGTAAAGTAAAGCCCATAAACATCCAAAATGGGTAATATAATAGCATGGAACAATATTAAATTATGGATACGTTGGAGACGTATCAGGCATCCCCAAGCTTAATACCTGCTCGTCCTCGAGTAGGTAAATGATAAAAACAGAATTTTTGATGTGGAATGCTACATAGCATAATTCTCAATGTAATTTTCTTTATTGTGGCATGAATGTTCAGATCCAAATGATTTAAGACAAAAGTTCATATTGACATAAGAAATAGTAATACTTCAAACATACTAACAAAGCAATCATGTCTTCTCAAAATATCATGGCATTAGAAGGTTCATCCCTACAAAATCATATAGTTAGGCTATGTTTCATTTTCATCACACAAAATACTCCCATCAAGAACAACCCCGGTTTGAGCCAAGCAATTGGTTCATACTTTTTAACGCGCTTCAGCTTTTTTCAACTCTCACGCAATACATGAGCGTGAGCCATGGATATAGCACTATGGGTGGAATAGAATATGATGATGGAGGTTGTGTGGAGAAGACAAAAAAGGAGAAAGTCTCACATTGACGAGGATAATCAACGGGCTATGGAGATGCCCATCAATTGATGTCAATATGAGGAGTAGGGATTGCCATGCAACAGATGCACTAGAGCTATAAATGTATGAAAGCTCAACAAAAGAAACTAGTGGGTGTGCATCCAACTTGCTTGCTCACGAAGACCTAGGGCATTTTGAGGAAGCCCATCATTGGAGTATACAAGCCAAGTTCTATAATGAAAAATTCCCACTAGTATATGAAAGTGACAACAAATGAGACTCTCTATATGAAGAACATGATGCTACTTTGAAGCACAAGTGTGGAAAGGATAGTAACATTGTCCCCCTTTTTTCCTTTTTTTTCTTTTTTTGGGCCTTTTTTTCTTTAGCCTTTTTTTATAAGGTACAATGCTCTAATAATGATGATCATCACACTTCTATTTATTTACAACTCATGAATTACAACTCAAAACTAGAACAAGATATGACTCTATATGAATGCCTCTGGAGGTGTACTGGGATGGGCAATGAATCAAGAGTGACATGTATGAAAAATTATGAAGGTGGCTTTGCCACAAATATGATGTCAACTACATGATCATGCAAGGCAATATGACAATGATGATGCTTGTCATGATAAACAAAACGGTGGAAAGTTGCATGGCAATATATCTCAGAATGGCTATGGAAATGCCATAATAGGTAGGTATGGTGGCTGTTTTGAAGAAGATATAAGGAGGTTTATGTGTGATAGAGCGTATGTATCACGGGGTTTGGATGCACCGACAAAGTTTGCACCAATTCTCAAGGTGAGAAAGGGCAATGCACGGTACCGAAGAGGCTAGCAATGATGGAAAGGTAAAAGTGCGTATAATCCATGGACTCACATTGGTCATAAAGAACTGATATACTTATTGCAACAGTTTTATTAGTCCTCGAAGCAAAGTACTACTACACATGCTCCTAGGGGAAGGGTTGATAGGAGTTAACCATCGTGCGATCCCGACCTCCACACATAAGGAAGGCAATCAAAAGAGCATCCTATGCAACAAATTTGTTACACAACTTTTACCATGCGTGCATGCTATGGGACTTGCCAACTTCAACACAAGCATTCTTTAAATTCACAATTACCCAACTAGAATGACTCTAATATCACCATCTCCATATCTCAAAACAATTATCAAGCATCAAATTGATCATAGCATCCAATTCACTTCCTATGATAGTTTTTATTATACCCAACTTGGATGCCCATCATTCTAGGACCAACTATATAACCATAGCAAATACCATGATGTTCCAAAAGACTCTCAAAATAATATAAGTGAAGCATGAGATATCAACAATTTCTACAAAATCAAGCCACCGCCGTGCTCTAAAAGATATAAGTGAAGCACTAGAGCAAAACTATCTAGCTCAAAAGATATAAGTGAAGCACATAGAGTATTCTAATAAATTCCAAACAAGTGGGTTTCTCCCAAAAGGTGTGTACAGCAAGGATGATTGTGGTAAACTAAAAAAAAATCAAAGACTAATATCATACAAGACGCTGCAAGAAAAACACATATCATGTGGCGAATAAAAATATAGCTCCAAGTAAAGTTACCGATGAACGAAGACGAAAGAGGGGATGCCTTCCGGGGCATCCCCAAGCTTAGGATTTTGGTTATCCTTGAATATCTTGGGGTGCCATGGGCATCCCAAAGCTTAGGATCTTGCCACTCCTTATTCCATAGTCCATCAAATCTTTACCCAAAACTTGAAAACTTCACAACACAAAACTCAACAGGAAAGCTCATAAGCTCCGTTAGTGCAAGAAAGAAAAACCACCACATATGGTACTGTAATGAAATCATTCTTTATTTATATTGGTGTTAAACCTACTATATTCCAACTTCTCTATGGTTCATACCTACCAATACTAGCCATAGATGCATCAAAATAAGCAAACAACACACGAAAACCAGAATCTGTCAAAAACAGAACAGTCTGTAGCAATCTGTAACTTTCTAATAGTTCTGGAACTCCAAAACTCCTACCCAAATAGGAA
>NC_041383.1:139482338-139520778 GCF_002162155.2 Triticum dicoccoides | reverse complement strand
TGCTGGGCAACTTTTCTATTGATCTACAGCAAAAAGAATCAACACAAAAGCACATTTCTGTGATTTACTAAAATTATTCTTATGTGCGCAAAAGTTTCTGTTTTTCAGCAGAATCAAATTAACTATCACCGCAGGTTATCCTATAGGTTCTACTTGGCACAAACACTAATTATAACATAAAACCACATCTAAATAGAAGCTAGATGGAATTTTTATTACTAAACAGAAGCAAAAAGCAAGAAATAAAAATAAAATTGGGTTGCCTCCCAACTAGCGCTATTGTTTAACGCCCCTAGCTAGGCATAAAAGCGAGAATAGATCTACGTAGTGCCATAATAATAAGATAGATCATGAAAACTCATTTCATATTCTCTACGTTCAGAAGCAAGTTTTCGTTGAGGCAAGCAAAAGTAATCAAAAGGGCTAAATTTAATGGGACAGAAATCCCCAAGATCAATCTCGGGAGGTATAGGTTCCTCCTTTGGCCCTTCATATTGCACAACCAATTCATCATTATAAGCATTCTTTTGGCAGAACTTCGTGAGACTATACTCAAGAGAATATCCTAGATCATTATTTTGAATAGAAAAATCATTATTAAGTTCGGAAATTCTATCAACTAGAACATTGGTAGCAACCTTTTTTCTAAGGTTTTCATTAAAAGCAACATAGTCTAAAGATTGAAAATGCATTATTTCCTCTTGATCAAAGAGGATTGCCTCTATGGGAGGACGGCCAGCGTCCACCCTATAGTGCGCAAATATTTCTTTGGCCTCTTTTATTATGAATCTGAACTCATGTGCCAAAAAGATAGTAGCGGCACGCTTAACAGAAGAATTCTCAATATTAGAAAATTCTAGGAAAATTCTTTGTATGCAAGGGTGCATGTGCATAAACTGCCTTTCAAGTTCAACAATAAGCATGGCGATAGCATCCATAAGACTACTAGTTCTATGAAGAATAGAACCACCCATAGAGGGTAAAGCACCAGCACAAGTAAAGAAACCTTGAATAACCTCTTTTCCAATAATATTACCACTACCGATTAAATTTTTTTTGTATGTAAGATAGGGGGTTCTTCAGCAGGAGCATCACAATTTTCCATGTTATTATTATTGTCCATATCGATGACAATTTCCCCAATTTCAGACATAACGGAGGAAAATGCGAGGAGCAAGAGAAAGACGGAGGCAAACGGAAAAGAGAGGGCGAATAAAACGGCAAGGGTGAAGTGGGGGAGAGGAAAACGAGAGGCAAATGGCAAATAATGTAATGCGAGGGAGATGAGTTTGTGATGGGTACTTGGTATGTCTTGACTTGAGCGAAGACCTCCCCGGCAACAGCGCTAGAAATCCTTCTTGCTACCTCTTGAGCACTGCGTTGGTTTTCCCTTGAAGAGGAAAGGGTGATGCAGCAAAGTAGCGTAAGTATTTCCCTCAGTTTTTGAGAACCAAGGTATCAATCCAGTAGGAGGCTCCTCAAAAGTCCCACGCACCTACACAAACAAACTAGAACCTCACAACCAACACGATAAAGGGGTTGTCAATCCCTTCACAATAACTTGCGAAAGTGAGATCTGATAGATATAATAAGATAAGATAAATATTTTTGGTATTTTTATGATATAGATTGGAAAGTAAAAGATGCAAATAAAAGTAGATGGGAAACTTATATGATAAAAGATAGACCCGGGGGCCATAGGTTTCACTAGTGGCTTCTCTCAAGATAGCGTAAGTATTACGATGGGTGAACAAATTACTGTCGAGCAATTGATAGAAAAGTGCATAGTTATGAGAATATCTTGGCATGATCATGTATATAGGCCTCACGTCCGCAACAAGTAGATCGAAAAAATTCTGCATCTACTACTATTACTCCACACATCGACCGACTCCTGCCTGCATCTAGAGTATTAAGTTCATAAGAACAGAGTAACGCATTAAGAAAGATGACATGATGTAGAGGGATAAACTCATGCAATATGATATAAAACCCATCTTTTTATCCTTGATGGCAACAATACAATACGTGCCTTGCTGTCACTGGGAAAGGACACCGCAAGATTGAACCCAAAGCTAAGCACTTCTCCTATTGCAAGAAAGATCAATCTAGTAGGCCAAACCAAACTGATAATTAAACTTGATCATAAACCCACAATTCATCGAATCTCGACAAACACACCGCAAAAAGAGTTATATCGAATAGATCTCCAAGAAGATCGAGGAGAACTTTGTATTGAGATTCGAAGAGAGAGAAGAAGCCATCTAGCTAATAACTATGGACCCGAAGGTCTGTGGTAAACTACTCACAACTCATCGGTGAGGCCTTGGAGATGATGTAGAGGCCCTCCGTGGTCAATTCCCCCTCCGGCGGAGCGCCGACGAAGGCTCCAAGATGGGATCTCGCGGATACAGAAGGTTGAGGCGGTGGAATTAGGTTTTCGTGGTGCTCCTCGATGTTTTCAAGGTACGGGAGTATATATAGATGAAGGAAGTACGTCGGTGGAGCAAACAGGGGCCCATGAGGGTGGGGGGTGCGCCCACTGATGTCTACTACGCAACCTTCTTCTTGTAGACGTTGTTGGGCCTCCAAGTGTAGAGGTTTGTAGGAGAGTAGCAAATTTCCCTCAAGTGGATGACCTAAGGTTTATCAATCGGTGGGAGGCATAGGATGAAGATGGTCTCTCTCAAACAACCCTGCAACCAAATAACAAAGAGTCTCTTGTGTCGCCAACACACCCAATACAATGGTAAATTGTATAGGTGCACTAGTTCGGCGAAGAGATGGTGATACAAGTGCAATATGGATGATAGATATAGGTTTTTGTAATCTGAAATTATAAAAATAACAAGGTAACTAATGATAAAAGTGAGCGTAAACGGTATTGCAATGCTAGGAAACAAGGCCTAGGGTTCATACTTTCACTAGTGCAAGTTCTCTCAACAATAATAACCTAATTGGATCATATAACTATCCCTCAACATGCAAAAAAGAGTCACTCCAAAGTCACTAATAGCAGAGAACAAACGAAGTGATTATTGTAGGGTACGAAACCACCTCAAACTTATCCTTTCTGATCGATCTATTCAAGAGTCCGTAGTAAAATAACACGAAGCTATTCTTTCCGTTCAATATATCATAGAGTTCGTACTAGAATAACACCTTAAGACACAAATCAACCAAAACCCTAATGTCACCTAGATACTCCAATGTCACCTCAAGTATCCATGGGCATGATTATACGATATGCATCACACAATCTCAGATTCATCTATTCAACCAACACAAAGTACTTCAAATAGTGCCCCAAAGTTTCTACCGGAGAGTCAAGACGAAAACATGTGCCAACCCCTATGCATAAGTTGTTGGAAATATGCCCTAGAGGCAATAGTAAAAGGATTATTATTATATTTCCTTGTTCATGATAATTGTCTTTTATTCATGCTTTAATTGTATTATTCAGAAATTGTAATACACGTGTGAATACATAGACCACAACATGTCCCTAGTGAGCCTCTAGTTGACTAGCTCGTTGATCAACAGATAGTCATGGTTTCCTGACTATGGACATTGGATTTCATTGATAACGGGATCACATCATTAGGAGAATGATGTGATGGACAAGACCCAATCCTAAGCATAGCACAAGATCGCGTAGTTCGTTTTGCTAGAGCTTTTCCAATGTCAAGTATCTTTTCCTTAGACCATGAGATCGTGTAACTCCCGGATACCGTAGGAGTGCTTTGGGTGTACCAAACGTCATGACGTAACTGGGTGACTATAAAGGTGCACTACAGGTATCTCCGAAAGTGTCTGTTGGGTTGACACGGATCGAGACTGGGATTTGTCACTCCGTATGACGGAGAGGTATCTCTGGGCCCACTCGGTAATGCATCATCATAATGGGCTCAAAGTGACCAAGTGTCTGGTCACGGGATCATGCATTACGGTACGAGTAAAGTGACTTGCCGGTAACGAGATTGAATGAGGTATTGGGATACCGACGATTAAATCTCGGGCAAGTAACGTACCGATTGACAAAGGTAATTGTATACGGGGTTGCTTGAGTCCTCGATATCGTGGTTCATCCGATGAGATCATCGAGGAGCATGTGGGAGCCAACATGGGTATCCAGATCCCGCTGTTGGTTATTGACCGGTTAGCAGTCTCGGTCATGTCTGCGTGTCTCCCGAACCCGTAGGGTCTACACACTTAAGGTTCGGTGACGCTAGGGTTGTAAAGATATTAGTATGCATCAAACCGAAAGTTGTTCAGAGTCCCAGATGAGATCCCGGACATCACGAGGAGTTCCGGAATGGTCCGGAGGTAAAGAATTATATATGGGAAGTCGAGTTTCGGCCATCGGGAAAGTTTCAGGGTTCACCGGTATTGTACCGGGACCACTAGAAGGGTCCCGGGGGTCCATCGGGTGGGGCCACCTATCCCGGAGGGGCCCATGGGCTGAAGTGGGAGGGGAACCAGCCCTTGGTGGGCTGGTGCACCCCCCTGGGCCCCCCTCTACGCCTAGAGTTGGGAACCCTAGGGGAGGGGGCGCCTCCACTTGCCTTGGGGGGCAAGTTCCCCCCTTGGCCGCCGCCCCCCTAGGAGATCCCATCTCCTAGCGCCGGCGCTCCCCCTGGGGTCCCTATATAAAGAGGGGGGTGGGAGGGCAGCCGAACCCTGACACCTGGCGCCTCCCTTCCCCCCTTGCTACACCTCTCCCTCCCGTAGTCGCTTGGCGAAGCCCTGCCGGATCCCTGCTGCATCCACTACCACGCCATCGTGCTGCTGGATCTTCATCAACCTCTCCTTCCCCCTTGCTGGATCAAGAAGGAGGAGACGTCACGCTGACCGTATGTGTGTTGAATGTGGAGGTGCCATCCGTTCGGCGCTAGGATCTCCGGTGATTTGGATCACGACGAGTACGACTCCCTCAACCCTGTTCTCTTGAACGCTTCCGCTCGCGATCTACAAGGGTATGCAGATGCACTCCTCTCTCTCGTTGCTAGATGAACTCATAGATTGATCTTGGTGAACATAGAATTTTTTTTATTTTATGCAACGTTCCCCAACAGTGGCATCATGAGCTAGGTCTATGCGTAGTTCTCTATTGCACGAGTAGAACACAAATCTGTTATGGGCATAGATGTTGTCAACTTTCTTGCCACTACTAGTCTTATTTTGCTTCAGCAGTATTGTGGGATGAAGCGGCCCGGACTGACCTTACACGTACGCTTACGTGAGACAGATTCCACCGACTGACATGCACTAGTTGCATAAGGTGGCTAGCGGGTGTCTGTCTCTCCCACTTTAGTTGGAGCGGATTCGATGAAAAGGGTCCTTATGAAGGGTAAATAGAAGTTGACAAATCACGTTGTGGTTATTTGTAGGTAAGAAAACGTTCTTGCTAGAACCCTATTGCAGCCACGTAAAAGATGCAACAACAATTAAAGGACGTCTAACTTGTTTTTGCAGCAATTGCATTGTGATGTGATATGGCCAAAAGTTGTGATGAATGATGAATGCTATATTGTGATGTATGAGATCATGTTCTTGTAATAGGAATCACAACTTGCATGTCGATGAGTATGACAACCGGCAGGAGTCTTAGGAGTTGTCTTAATTATTGTATGACCTGCGTGTCAATGATTTAACGTCATGTAATTACTTTACTTTATTGCTAAACCGTTAGCCATAGTAGTAGAAGTAATAGTTGGCGAGCAACTTCATGGAGACACGATGATGGAGATCATGATGATGGAGATCATGGTGTCATGCCGGTGACGAAGATGATCATGGAGCCCCGAAGATGGAGATCAAAGGAGCTATATGATATTGGCCATATCATGTCACTACTATTTAATTGCATGTGATGTTTATTATGTTTATGCATCTTGTTTACTTAGAACAACGGTAGTAAATAAGATGATCCCTCATAATAATTTCAAGAAAGTGTCCCCCCTAACTGTGCGCCATTGCTAAAGTTCGTCGTTTCGAAGCACCACGTGATGATCGGGTGTGATAGATTCCTACGTTCACATACAACGGGTGTAAGACAGTTTTACACATGCAAAAACACTTGGGTTAACTTGACGAGCCTAGCATGTACAGACATGGCCTCGGAACACAGAGACCGAAAGGTCAAACATGAGTCGTATGGAAGATACGATCAACATGGAGATGTTCACCGATGATGACTAGTCCGTCTCACGTGATGATCGGACACGGCCTAGTCGACTCGGATCATGTAACACTTAGATGACTAGAGGGATGTCAAATCTGAGTGGGGGTTCATTAAATAATTTGATTAGATGAACTTAATTATCATGAACTTAGTCTAAAATCTTTGAAAAAATGTCTTGTAGATCAAATGTCCAACGCTCATGTCAACATGAATTTCAACGCGTTCCTAGATAAAACCAAGCTGAAAGATGATGGCAGTAACTATATGGACTGGGTCCGGAACCTGAGGATCATCCTCATAGCTGCCAAGAAAGCATATGTCCTAGACGGACCGCTAGGTGAAGCACCCATCCTAGAGAACCAAGACGTTATGAATGCTTGACAGTCACGTGCTGATGATTACTCCCTCGTTCAGTGCGCCATGCTTTACAGCTTAGAACCGGGGCTCCAAAAGCATTTTGAGCAACACAGAGCATATGAGATGTTCGAGGAGCTGAAAATGGTTTTTCAAGCTCATGCCCGGGTCAAAAGATATGAAGTCTCCGACAAGTTCTATAGCTGTAAGATGGAGGAAAATAGTTTTGTCAGTGAGCACATACTGAAAATGTCTGGGTTGCACAACCGCCTGTCTCAGCTGGACATTAACCTCCCGGATGAGGCGATCATTGACAGAATCCTTCAGTCGCTCCCACCGAGCTACAAGAGCTTTGTGATGAACTACAATATGCAGGGTGAAGGAAATATGCCCTAGAGGCAATAATAAAGTTATTATTTATTTCGTTATATCATGATAAATGTTTATTATTCATGCTAGAATTGTATTAACCGGAAACATAATACATGTGTGAATACATAGACAAACATAGTGTCACTAGTATGCCTCTACTTGACTAGCTCGTTTATCAAAGATGGTTATGTTTCCTAGCCACAGACAAAAGAGTTGTCATTTGATTAACGAGATCACATCATTAGGAGAATGATGTGATTGGCTTGACCCATTCCGTTAGCTTAGCACTTGATCATTTAGTATGTTGCTATTGCTTTCTTCATGACTTATACATGTTCCTATGACTATGAGATTATGCAACTCCCATTTACCGGAGGAACACTTTGTGTGCTACCAAACATCACAACGTAACTGGGTGATTATAAAGGAGCTCTACAGGTGTCTCCGAAGGTACATGTTGGGTTGGCGTATTTCGAGATTAGGATTTGTCACTCTGATTGTCGGAGAGGTATCTCTGGGCCCTCTCGGTAATGCACATCACTATAAGCCTTGCAAGCAATGTAGCTAATGAGTTAGTTACGGAATGATGCATTACATAACGAGTGATACTTGCCGGTAACGAGATTGAACTAGGTATTGGATACCGACGATCGAATCTCGGGCAAGTAACATACTGATGACAAAGGGAACAACGTATGTTGTTATGCGGTTTGACCGATAAAGATCTTCGTAGAATATGTGGTAGCCAATATGAGCATCTTGGTTCCGCTATTGGTTATTGACCGGAAACGTGTCTCGGTCATTTCTACATAGTTCTCGAACCCGTAGGGTCCGCACGCTTAAGGTTTCGATGACAGTTATATTATGAGTTTATGAGTTTTGATATACCGAAGGAGTTCAGAGTCCCGGATGAGATCGGGGACATGACTAGGAGTCTCGAAATGGTCGAGACGTAAAGATCGATATATTGGACGACTATATTCGGACATCGGAAAGGTTCCGAGTGATTCGGGTATTTTTCGGAGTACCGGAGAGTTACGGGAATTCGCCGGGGAGTATATGGGCCTTATTGGGCCATACGGGAATAGAGGAGAGAGGCCAAAAGGAAGGAGGCGTGCGCCCCCCCTCTGGTCCGAATTGGACAAGGGGCGCAGCCCCCTTTTCCTTATTCCTCTCCCCCTCTTTCCCCTTCTCTTACTCCAACAAGGAAGGAGGGAGTCCTACTCCCGGTGGGAGTAGGACTCCCGTTAGCGCGCCCCCTCCCCCCTTGCTCCTTTATATACGGGGGTAGGAGGGCACCTCTAGGAACAATAACAATTGATCCCTTGGATCTTTTAGCCGTGTGCGGTGCCCCCCTCCATCATAGTCCACCTCGATAATATCGTAGCGGTGCTTAGGCGAAGCCCTGCGACGGTAGAACATCAAGATCGTCACCACGTCGTCGTGCTGACGGAACTCTCCCTCGACACTCGGCTGGATCGGAGTCCGAGGGACATCATCGAGCTGGACGTGTGCTAGAACTCGGAGGTGCCGTAGTTTCGGTGCTTGATCGGTCGGGCCATGAAGACGCACGACTACATCAACCGCGTTGTGCTAACGCTTCCGCTTTCGATCTACGAGGGTACGTGGACACACTCTCCCGTCTCGTTGCTATGCATCACCATGATCTTGCATGTGCGTAGGAAATTTTTGAAATTACTATGTTCCCCAACAGTCGCATCCGAGCCTGGTTTTATGCCTTGATGTTATTTGCACGAGTAGAACACAAGTGAGTTGTGGGCGATACAAGTTATACTGCTTACCAGCATGTCACACTTTGGTTCAGCGGTATTGTTGGATGAAGCGGCCCGGACCGACATTACGCGTACGCTTACGCGAGACTGGTTTTATCGCCGTGCTTTGCACACAGGTGACTAGCGGGTGTCTGTTTCTCCAACTTTAGTTGAACCGAGTGTGACTACGCCCGGTCCATGCGAAGGTTAAAACAACACTAACTTGACGAACTATCGTTGTGGTTTTGATGCGTAGGTAAGAACGGTTCTTGCTCAGCCCGTAGCAGCCACGTAAAATTTGCAACAACAAAGTAGAGGACGTCTAACTTGTTTTTGCAGGGCATGTTGTGATGTGATATGGTCAAGACGTGATGCTATATTTTATTGTATAAGATGATCATGTTTTGTAACGAAGTTATCGGCAACTGGCAGGAGCCATATGGTTGTCGCTTTATTGTATGAAATGCCAACGCCGTGTAATTGCTTTACTTTATCACTAAGCGGTAGCGATAGTCGTAGAAGCAATAGATGGCGCAACGACAACGATGCTACGATGGAGATCAAGGTGTCGCGCCGGTGACGATGGTGATCACGACGGTGCTTCGGAGATGGACCACAAGCACAAGATGATGATGGCCATATCATATCGCTTATATTGATTGCATGTGATGTTTATCCTTTATGCATCTTATCTTGCTTTGATTGACGGTAGCATTTTAAGATGATCTCTCACTAAATTATCAAGAAGTGTTCTCCCTGAGTATGCACCGTTGCAAAAGTTCTTCGTGCTGAGACACCACGTGATGATCGGGTGTGATAGGCTCTACGTTCAAATACAACGGGTGCAAAACAGTTGCACACGTGGAATACTCAGGTTAAACTTGACGAGCCTAGCATATACAGATATGGCCTCAGAACACGGAGACCAAAAGGTCGAACGTGAATCATATAGTAGATATGATCAACATATTGATGTTCACTGTTGAAACTACTCCATCTCACGTGATGATCGGACATGGTGTAGTTGATATGGATCACGTAATCACTTAGAGGATTAGAGGGATGTCTATCTAAGTGGGAGTTCTTAAGTAATATGATTAATTGAACTTACATTTATCATGAACTTAGTCCTGGTAGTATTTTGCAAATTATGTTGTAGATCAATAGCTTGCGTTGTTGCTTTCATATGTTTATTTTGATATGTTCCTAGAGAAAATTATGTTGAAAGATGTTAGTAACAATGATGCAGATTTGGTCCATGATCTGAGGTTTATCCTCATTTGCTGCACAGAAGAATTATGTCCTTGATGCACCGCTAGGTGACAGACCTATTGCAGGAGCAGATGCAGACGTTATGAACATTTGGCTAGCTCAATATGATGACTACTTGATAGTTTTGTGCACCATGCTTTATGGCTTAAAATCGAGACTTCAAAGACGTTTTGAACGTCATGGACCATATGAGATGTTCCAGGAGTTGAAGTTAATATTTCAAGCAAATACCCGAGTTGAGAGATATGAAGTCTCCAACAAGTTCTATAGCTAAAAGATGGAGGAGAATCGCTCAACTAGTGAGCATGTGCTCAGATTGTCTGGGTACTACAATCGCTTGAATCAAGTGGGAGTTAATCTTCCAGATAAGATAGTGATTGGCAGAGTTCTCTAGTCACCATCACCAAGTTACTGGAACTTCGTGATGAACTATAATGCGAGGGATGAAGAAAACGATTCCCGAGCTCTTCGTGATGCTGAAATCGACGAAGGTAGAAATCAAGAAAAGAGCATCAAGTGTTGATGATTGACAAGACCACTAGTTTCAAGAAAAGGGCAAAGGAAAAGAAAGGGAACTTCAAGTAGAATGGCAAGCAAGTTGTCACTCCCGCAATGAAGCCCAAAGCTGGACCAAAGCCTGAAACTGAGTGATTATACTGCAAAGGAAATGGTCACTAGAAGCGGAAATGCCCTGAATATTTGGTGGATAAAAAGGATGGTAAATTGAACAAGGGTATATTTGATATACAGGTTATTGATGTGTGCCTTACTAGTGTTTATAGTAGCCCCTGAGTATTTGATACTTGTTCGGTTGCTAAGATTAGTAACTTGAAACAGAAGTTACAGAATAAACAGAGACTAGTTGAAGGGGAAGTGACGATGAGTGTTGGAAGTAGTTCCAAGATTGATATGATCATCATCGCACACTCCCTATACTTTCGGGATTAGTGTTGAACCTAAATAAATGTTATTTGGCGTTTGCGTTGAGCATGAATATGATTTGATCATGTTTATTGCAATACAGTTATTCATTTAAAATCAGAGAATAATTGTTGTTCTGTTTAAATGAATAAAACCTTTGATGGTCATACACCCAATGAAAATAGTTTGTTGGATCTCGATTGTAGTGATACACATATTCATAATATTGATGCCAAAAGATGCAAAGTTAATAATGATAGTGCAACTTATTTGTGGCACTGCCGTTTGGGTCATATCGGTGTAAAGCGCATGAAGAAACTCCATAAAGATGGATTTTCAGAATTATTTGGTTGTGAATCATTTGATGCTTGCGAACCGTGCCTTTTGGGAAAGATGACTAAAACTCCGTTCTCCGGAACAATGGAACGAGCTACTGACTTGATGGAAATAATACATACCGATGTATACGGTCCAATGAGTGTTGATGCTCGTGGCTGGTATCGTTATTTTCTGACCTTCACAACATGAATTGAGCAGATATGAGTATATCTACTTAATGAAGCACAAGTCTGAAACATTTGAAAAGTTCAAACAATTTTAGAGTGAAGTGGAGAATCATCGTAACAAGAAAATAAAGTTTCTGCAATTTGGTCGCGGAGACAAATATTTGAGTTACAAGTTTGGTCTTCAACTAAAACAATGTGGAATAGTTTCACAAACTCATGCCACCTGGAACACCACAGCTTAATGGTGTGTCCAAACGTCATAAACAGTACTTTATTGGATATAGTGCAATCTATGATGTCTCTTACCGATTTACCACTATCGTTTTGGGGTTATGCATTAGAGACAGCTGCATTCACTTTAAATAGGGCACCATCAAAATCTGTTGAGACGACGCCTTATGAACTGTGGTTTGGCAAGAAACCAAAGTTGTCGTTTCTTAAAGTTTGGGGATGCGATGCTTATGTGAAAAAATAAATTCAACCTGATAATCTCGAACCCAAATCGGAGAAGTGCGTCTTCATAGAATACCCAAAGGTAACTATTGGGTACACGTTCTATCACAGATCCTAAGGCAAAGTTATTCATTGCTAAGATGGATCCTTTCTAGAGAAGGAGTTTTCTCTCGAAAGAAGTGAGTGGGAGGAAAGTAGAGCTTGATAAGGTAATTGTACCTTCTCTCGAATTGGAAAGTAGTTCATCACAGAAATCAGTTCCTGTGATTCCTACACCAATTAGTGAGGAAGCTAATGATGATGATCATGAAGCTTTAGATCAAGTTACTACCAAACCTCGTAGGTCTTCCAGAATAAGATCCGCACCAAAGTGGTACGGTAATCCTGTTCTAGAAGTCATGTTACTAGACCATGATGATCCTACGAACTATGAGGAAGCGATGATGAGCCCAGATTCCGCGAAATGGCTTGAGGCCATAAAATCTGAGATAGGATCCATATATAGTAACAAAGTGTGGACTTTGGTTGACCTGCTCGATGATCAGCAAGTCAAGTTAAATAAATGGATCTTCAAGAGGAAGACGTACACTAATAGTAGTGTTACTATCTACAAAGCTCGACTTGTTGCAAAAGGTTTTTGACAAGTTCAAGGTGTTGAATACGATGAGATTTTCTCACTCATATCGATGCTTAAGTCTGTCTGAATCATGTTAGCAATTGCCACATTTTATGAAATATGGCAAATGGGTGTCAAAACTGCATTCCTTAATGGATTTCTTAAAGAAGTGTTATATATGATACAACTAGAAGGTTTTGTCAATCCTAAAGATGCTAACAAAATGTGCAAGCTCCAACGATCCATCAATGGACTGGTGCAAGCATCTCGGAGTTGGAATATACGCTTTGATGAATTGGTCAAAGCATGTGGTTTTATACAGACTTTTGGAAAGGCCTGTATTTACAATAAAGTGAGTGGGAGCACTACCGCCTTTCTGATAAATATATGTGAGTAACATATTGTTGATCAGAAATGATGTAGAATTTTTCTGGAAAGCATAAAGGAGTATTTGAAAGGAGTTCTTTAAAAGAAAGACCTTAGTAAAGCTACTTACGTATTGAGCATCAAGATCTATTGAGATAGATCAAGACGCTTGATAAGTTTTTCAATAAGTACATACCTTGTCAAGATTTTGAAATAGTTCAAAATGGAACAGTCAAAGAAAGAGTTCTTGCCTGTGTTGCAAAGGTGTGAAATTGAGTAAAGACTCAAATCCCGACCACGGCAGAAAATAGAAAAGAGAATGAAAGTCATTCCCTATGCCTCAGTCATAGGTTCTATAAAGTATGCTATGTACCAGACCTATTGTATACCTTGCTCTGAATTTGGCAAGGGAGTACAATAGTGATCTAGAAGTAGATCACTGGACATTGGTCAAAATTATCCTTAGTAGAATAAGGATATGTTTCTCGATTATGGAGGTGATAAAAGAGTTCGTCGTAAAGAGTTACATCGATGCAAGCTTTTACACCGATCCAGATGACTCTAAGTCTCAATCTGGATACATATTGAAAGTGGGAGCAATTAGCTAGAGTAGCTCCGTGCAAAGCATTGTAGACATAGAATATTTGCAAAATACATACGACTCTGTTATATGACAGACCCGTTGACTAAACTTCTCTCACGAGCAAAACATGATCATACCTTAGTACTCTTTGGGTGTTAATCACATAGCGATGTGAACTAGTTTATTGACTCTAGTAAACCCTTTGGGTGTTGATCACATGACGATGTGAACTATGGGTATTAATCACATACAGATGTGAATATTGGTGTTGAAACACATGCTGATGTGAACTAGATTATTGACTCTAGTGCAAGTGGGAGACTGAAGGAAATATGCCCTAGAGGCAATAATAAAGTTATTATTTATTTCCTTATATCATGATAAATGTTTATTATTCATGCTAGAATTGTATTAACCGGAAACATAATACATGTGTGAATACATAGACAAACATAGTGTCACTAGTATGCCTCTACTTGACTAGCTCGTTTATCAAAGATAGTTATGTTTCCTAGCCATGGACAAAAGAGTTATCATTTGATTAACAGGATCACATCATTAGGAGAATGATGTGATTGGCTTGACCCATTCCGTTAGCTTAGCACTTGATCGTTTAGTATGTTGCTATTGCTTTCTTCATGACTTATACATGTTCCTATGACTATGAGATTATGCAACCCCCGTTTACCGGAGGAACACTTTGTGTGCTACCAAACGTCACAACGTAATTGGGTGATTATAAAGGAGCTCTACAGGTGTCTCCGAAGGTACATGTTGGGTTGGCGTATTTCGAGATTAGGATTTGTCACTCTGATTGTCGGAGAGGTATCTCTGGGCCCTCTCGGTAATGCACATCACTATAAGCCTTGCAAGCAATGTAGCTAATGAGTTAGTTACGGAATGATGCATTACATAACGAGTAAAGAGACTTGCCGGTAACGAGATTGAACTAGGTATTGGATACCGACGATCGAATCTCGGGCAAGTAACATACCGATGACAAAGGGAACAACGTATGTTGTTATGCGGTTTGACCGATAAAGATCTTCGTAGAATATGTGGGAGCCAATATGAGCATCCAGGTTTCGCTATTGGTTATTGACCGGAAACGTGTCTCGGTCATGTCTACATAGTTCTTGAACCCGTAGGGTCCGCACGCTTAAGGTTTCGATGACAGTTATATTATGAGTTTATGAGTTTTGATGTACTGAAGGAGTTCGGAGTCCCGGATGAGATCGGGGACATGACGAGGAGTCTCGAAATGGTCGAGACGTAAAGATCAATATATTGAACGACTATATTCGGACATCGGAAAGGTTCCGAGTGATTCGGGTATTTTTCGGAGTACCGGAGAGTTACGGGAATTCGCCGGGGAGTATATGGGCCTTATTGGGCCATACAGGAATAGAGGAGAGAGGCCAAAAGGAAGGAGGCATGCGACCCCCCTCTGGTCCGAATTGGACAAGGGGCGCAGCCCCCTTTTCCTTATTCCTCTCCCCCTCTTTCCCCTTCTCTTACTCCAACAAGGAAGGAGGGAGTCCTACTCCCGGTGGGAGTAGGACTCCCTTTGGCGCGCCCCCTCCCCACTTGCTCCTTTATATACGGGGGTAGGGGGGCACCTCTAGGAACAACAACAATTGATCCCTTGGATCTCTTAGCCGTGTGCGGTGCCCCCCTCCACCATAGTCCACCTCGATAATATCGTAGCGGTGCTTAGGCGAAGCCCTGCGACGGTAGAACATCAAGATCGTCACCACGCCATCGTGCTGACGGAACTCTCCCTCGACACTCGGCTGGATCAGAGTTCGAGGGACGTCATCGAGCTGAACGTTTGCTAGAACTCAGAGGTGTCGTAGTTTCGGTGCTTGATCGGTCGGGCCGTGAAGACGTACGACTACATCAACCGCGTTGTGCTAACGCTTCCGCTTTCGGTCTACGAGGGTACGTGGACACACTCTCCCGTCTCGTTGCTATGCATCACCATGATCTTGCATGTGCGTAGGAAAATTTTGAAATTACTACGTTCCCAACACATGGGATGGTGAAAACTATTCCTGAAGTATTTTCAATGCTGAAGTCGGCAGAGGTAGAAATCAAGAAAGAACATCAAGTGTTGATGGTCAATAAAACCACCAAGTTCAAGAAGGGCAAGGGTAAGAAGGACGGCAAGGATGTTGCCGCGCCCGGTAAGCCAGTTGCCGGGAAGAAGTCAAAGAATGGACCCAAGCCTGAGACTGAGTGCTTTTATTGCAAAGGGAAGGGTCACTGGAAGCGGAACTGCCCGAAATACTTAGCGGACAAGAAGGCCGGCAACACTAAAGGTATATGTGATATACATGTAATTGATGTGTACCTTACCAGTACTCGTAGTAACTCCTGGGTATTTGATACCGGTGCCATTGCTCATATTTGTAACTCACAGCAGGAGCTGCGAAATAAGCGGAGACTGGCGAAGGACGAGGTGACGATGCGCATCGGGAATGGTTCCAAGGTCGACGTAATCGCCGTCGGCACGCTGCCTCTACATTTACCCACGGGATTAGTTTTAAACCTCAATAATTGTTATTTAGTGCCAAGTTTGAGCATGAACATTGTATCTGGATCTCGTTTAATACGAGATGGCTACTCAGTTAAATCCAAGAATAATGGTTGTTCTATTTATATGAGAGATATGTTTTATGGTCATGCCCCGATGGTCAATGGTTTATTTTTAATGAATCTCAAACGTAATGTTACACATATTCATAGTGTGAATACCAAAAGATGTAAAGTTGATAACGATAGTCCCACATACCTGTGGCACTGCCATCTTGGTCACATTGGTGTCAAGCGCATGAAGAAGCTCCATGCTGATGGACTTTTAGAGTCTCTCGATTATGAATCATTTGACACATGCGAACCATGCCTCATGGGCAAAATGACCAAGACTCCATTCTCCAGAACAATGGAGCGAGCAACCAACTTATTGGAAATCATACATACTGATGTGTCTGGTCCAATGAGTGTTGAGGCTCGCGGAGGATATCGTTATGTTCTCACTCTCACTGATGACTTAAGTAGATATGTGTATGTCTACTTGATGAAACACAAGTCTGAGACCTTTGAAAAGTTCAAGGAATTTCAGAATGAAGTAGAGAATCAACGTGACCGAAAAATAAAGTTCTTACGATCAGATCGTGGAGGAGAATATTTAAGTCACGAATTTGGTACGCACTTAAGAAAATGTGGAATCGTTTCACAACTCACGCCGCCTGGAACACCTTAGCGTAATGGTGTGTCCGAACATCGTAATCGCACTCTATTGGATATGGTGCGATCTATGATGTCTCTTACCGATTTACCGCTATCATTTTGGGGATACGCTCTAGAGACAACTACATTCACTTTAAATAGGGCTCCGCCTAAATCCGTTGAGACGACACCATATGAATTATGGTTTGGGAAGAAACCTAAGCTGTCGTTTCTAAAAGTTTGGGGATGCGATGCTTATGTCAAGAAACTTCAACCTGAAAAGCTCGAACCCAAGTCGGAAAAATGCGTCTTCATAGGATACCCTAAGGAAACCATTGGGTATACCTTCTACCTTATATCCGAAGGCAAGATCTTTGTTGCCAAGAACAAATCCTTTCTAGAAAAAGAGTTTCTCTCAAAAGGAGTAAGTGGGAGGAAAGTAGAACTCGATGAAGTACTACCTATTGAACCGGAAAGTAGTGCAGCTTAGGAAAATGTTCCTGTGGTGCCTACACTGACTGGGGAGGAAATTAATGATGATGATCAAGGTACTTCGGATCAAGTTGCTACTGAACTTCGTAGGTCCACAAGGACACGTTCCACACCAAAGTGGTATGGCAACCCTGTCCTGGAAATCATGTTGTTAGACAACGGTGAACCTTCGAACTATGAAGGAGCGATGGCGGGCCTAAATTCCAACAAATGGCTTGAAGCCATGCGATCCGAGATAGAATCCATGTATGAAAACAAAGTATGGACTTTGACAGACTTGCCCGATGATCGGCGAGCGATAGAAAACAAATGGATCTTTAAGAAGAAGACGGACGCGGATGGTAATGTCACCATCTATAAAGCTCGACTTGTCGCTAAGGGTTATCGGCAAGTTCAAGGGGTTGACTACAATGAGACTTTCTCTCCCGTAGCGAAGCTAAAGTCCGTCCGAATCATGTTAGCAATTGCCGCATACTATGATTATGAGATATGGCAGATGGACGTCAAAACGGCATTCCTTAACGGCTATCTTAAGGAAGAACTGTATATGATGCAGCCGGAAGGCTTTGTCGATCCTAAGAATGCTAACAAGGTATGCAAGCTCCAGCGATCCATTTATGGGCTGGTGCAGGCATCTCGGAGTTGGAACATTCGCTTTCATGAGATGATCAAAGCGTTTGGGTTTATGCAGACTTATGGAGAAGCCTGCGTTTACAAGAAAGTGAGTGGGAGCTCTGTAGCATTTCTCATATTATATGTAGATGACATACTTTTGATGGGAAATGATATAGAACTTTTGGACAGCATTAAGGACTACTTGAATAAGTGTTTTTCAATGAAGGACCTTGGAGAAGCTGCTTACATATTAGGCATCAAGATCTATAGGGATAGATCGAGACGCCTCATAGGTCGTTCACAAAGCACATACCTTGATAAGATATTGAAGAAGTTCAATATGGATCAGTCCAAGAAAGGGTTCTTGCCTGTATTGCAAGGTGTGAGATTGAGCTCGGCTCAATGCCCGACCACGACAGAAGATAAAGAAGAGATGAGTGTCATCCCCTATGCCTCACCCATAGGATCTATTATGTATGCCATGCTGTGTACTAGACCTGATGTAAACCTTTCCGTAAGTTTGGTAGGGAGGTACCAAAGTAATCCCGACAAGGAACACTGGACAACGGTTAAATATCCTTAAGTACCTGAAAAGGACAAAGGACATCTTTCTCGTTTATGGAGGTGACGAAGAGCTCGTCGTAAAGGGTTACATCGACGCTAGCTTCGACACAGATCTGGATGACTCTAAGTCACAAACCGGATACGTGTATACGTTGAATCGTGGAGCAGTAAGCTGGTGCAGTTGCAAGCAGAGCATCGTGGCGGGATCTACATGTGAAGCGGAGTACATGGCAGCCTCGGAGGCAGCACATGAAGCAATATGGATGAAGGAGTTCATCACTTACCTAGGAGTCATACCCAATGCGTCGGGGCCGATCACTCTCTTCTGTGACAACACTGGAGATATTGCCCTTGCCAAGGAGCCCAGGTTTCACAAGAAGACCAGGCACATCAAGCGTCGTTTCAACTCCATCCGTGAAAATGTTCAAGATGGAGACATAGATATTTGCAAAGTACATACGGATCTGAATGTCACAGATCCGTTGACTAAACCTCTTCCACGAGCAAAACATGATCAACACCAGAACTCTATGGGTGTTCGATTCATCACAATGTAACTAGATTATTGACTCTAGTGCAAGTGGGAGACTATTGGAAATATGCCCTAGAGGCAATAGTAAAAGGATTATTATTATATTTCCTTGTTCATGATAATTTTCTTTTATTCATGCTTTAATTGTATTATCCAGAAATCGTAATACATGTGTGAATACATAGACCACAACATGTCCCTAGTGAGCCTCTAGTTAACTAGCTCGTTGATCAACAAATAGTCATGGTTTCCTGACTATGGACATTGGATGTCATTGATAACGGGATCACATCATTAGGAGAATGATGTGATGGACAAGACCCAATCCTAAGCATAGCACAAGATCGTGTAGTTCGTTTTGCTAGAGCTTTTCCAATGTCAAGTATCTTTTCCTTAGACCATGAGATCGTGTAACTCCCGGATACCGTAGGAGTGCTTTGGGTGTACCAAACGTCACGACGTAACTGGGTGACTATAAAGGTGCACTACAGGTATCTCCGAAAGTGTCTGTTGGGTTGACATGGATCGAGACTGGGATTTGTCACTCCGTATGACGGAGAGGTATCTCTGGGCCCACTCGGTAATGCATCATCATAATGAGCTCAAAGTGACCAAGTGTCTGGTCATGGGATCATGCATTATGGTATGAGTAAAGTGACTTGCCGGTAACGAGATTGAACAAGGTATTGGGATACCGACGATCGAATCTCGGGCAAGTAACATACCGATTGACAAAGGGAACTGCATACGGGGTTGCTTGAATCCTCGACATCATGGTTCATCTGATGAGATCATCGAGGAGCATGTGGGAGCCAACATGGGTATCCAGATCCCGTTGTTGGTTATTGACCGGAGAGTAGTCTCAGTCAAGTCTGCGTGTCTCCCGAACCCGTAGGGTCTACACACTTAAGGTTCGGTGATGCTAGGGTTGTAAAGATATTAGTATGCAGCAAACTGAAAGTTGTTCGGAGTCCGGATGAGATCCCGGACGTCACGAGGAGTTTCGGAATGGTCCGGAGGTAAAGAATTATATATGGGAAGTCGAGTTTCGTCCATCGGGAAAGTTTCGGGGTTCACCGATATTGTACCGGGACCACCGGAAGGGTCCCGGGGGTCCACCGGGTGGGGCCACCTATCCCGGAGGGCCCCATGGGCTGAAGTGGGAGGGGAACCAGCCCCTGGTGGGCTGGTGCGCCCCCCCTGGGCCCCCCTCTGCGCCTAGGGTTGGGAACCCTAGGGGAGGGGGCGCCTCCACTTGCCTTGGGGGGCAAGTTTCCCCCCTTGGCCACCGCCCCCCTAGGAGATCCCATCTCCTAGGGCCGGCGCCCCCCTAGGTTCCCTATATAAAGAGGGGGGGGGGGTGGGAGGGCAGCCGAACCCTGACACCTGGTGCCTCCCTTCCCCCCTTGCTACACCTCTCCCTCCCGTAGTCGCTTGGCGAAGCCCTGCCGGATCCCTGCTGCATCCACTACCACACCGTCGTGCTGCTGGATCTTCATCAACCTCTCCTCCCCCCTTGCTGGATCAAGAAGGAGGAGACGTCACGCTGACCGTACGTGTGTTGAACGCGGAGGTGCCGTCCGTTCGGCGCTGGGATCTCCGGTGATTTGGATCACGACGAGTACGACTCCCTCAACCCCGTTCTCTTCAACGCTTCCGCTCGCGATCTACAAGGGTATGTAGATGCACTCCTCTCTCTCGTTGCTAGATGAACTCATAGATTGATCTTGGTGAACGTAGAATTTTTTTTTATTTTATGCAACGTTCCCCATCATAAGTTCATTGAACCCGCAAGTTGATCACCAAAACATACATCAAGTAGATCACGTGAATATCCCATTGTCACCACAGATAAGCATGGCAAGACATACATCAAGTGTTCTCAAATCCTTAAAGACTCAATCTGACAAGACAACTTCAAAGGGAAAACTCAATCCATTACAAGAGAGTAGAGGGGGAGAAACATCATAAGATCCAACTATAATAGCAAAGCTTGCGATACATCAAGATCGTATCACCTCAAGAACACGAGAGAGAGAGGTCAAACACATAGCTACTGCTACATACCCTCAGCCCCGAGGGTGAACTACTCCCTCCTCATCATGGAGAGCACCGGGATGATGAAGATGGCCACCGGTGATGGATTCCCCCTCCGGCAGGGTGCCGGAACAGGGTCCCGATTGGTTTTTGGTGGCTACAGAGGCTTGCGGCTGCGGAACTCCCGATCTATTGTGCTCCTCGATGTTTTTAGGATATATGGACATATATATGCAAAACAAGTCGGCCAGGGGAGCCACGAGGGGCCCACGAGGGTGGGGGCATGCCTCCCTGCCTTATGGCTTCCTCGTTGCATCCTTGACGTATACTCCAAGTCTCCTGGATTGCTTCCGTTCCAAAAATAACTCTCCCGAAGGTTTCATTCCGTTTGGACTCCGTTTGATATTCCTTTTCTTCGAAACACTGAAATAGGCAAAAAAATAGCAATTTGGGCTCAGCCTCCGGTTAGTAGGTTAGTCCCAAAAATGATATAAAAGTGTAAAGTAAAGCCCATAAACATCCAAAACGGGTAATATAATAGCATGGAACAATAAAAAATTATAGATACGTTGGAGACGTATCAAGCATTCCCAAGCTTAATTCCTGCTCGTCCTCGAGTAGGTAAATGATAAAAGCAGAATTTTTGATGCGGAATGTTACCTAGCATATTTCTCAATGTAATTTTCTTTATTGTGGCATGAATATTCAGATCCAAATGATTCAAGATAAAGGTTCATATTGACATGAAAACAATAATTCTTCAAGCATACTAACAACGCAATCATGTCTTCTCAAAATAACATGGTTAAAGAAAGTTATCCCTACAAAATCATATAGTCTTGGTATGCTCTATCTTCGTCACACAAAGTATTGCACAACCCCGATGACAAGCCAAGCAATTGTTTCATACTTTAGTATTCTCAAACTTTTTCAACTTTCACGCAATACATGAGCGTGAGCCATGGACATAACACTATATGTGGAATAGAATGGTGGTTGTGGAGAAGACAAAAAAGGAGAAGATAGTCTCACATCAACTAGGCGTATCAACGGGCTATGGAGATGCCCATTAATAGATATCAATGTGAGTGAGTAGGGATTGCCATGCAACGGATGCACTTGAGCTGTAAGTGTATGAAAGCTCAACAAAAGAAACTAAGTGGGTGTGCATCCAACTTGCTTGCTCACGAAGACCTAGGGCATTTTGAGGAAGCCCATCATTGGAATATACAAGCCAAGTTTTATAATGAAAAATTCCCACTAGTATATGAAAGTGACAACATAGGAGACTCTCTATCATGAAGATCATGGTGCTACTTTGAAGCACAAGTGTGGTAAAAGGATAGTAACATTGTCCCTTCTTTCATTTTCTCTCATTTTTTGGGCCTTTCTCTTTTTTATGGCCTTTCTCCTTTTTTGGGCCTTTTTTATGGCCTTTCTCTTTTTTTGTCTTTTTCATAAAGTCTAGAGTCTCATCCCGACTTGTGGGGGAATCATAGTCTCCATCATCCTTTCCTCACTTGGGACAATGCTCTAATTATGAAGATCATCACACTTTTATTTACTTACAACTCAAGAATTACAACTCAATACTTAGAACAACATATGACTCTATGTGGATGCCTCCGGCGGTGTACCGGGATATGCAATGAATCAAGACTGACATGTATGAAAGAATTATCAAGGTGGCTTTGCCACAAATACGATGTCAACTACATGATCATGCAAAAGCAATATGACAATGATGGAGCGTGTCATAATAAACAGAACGGTGGAAAGTTGCATGGCAATCAGAATGGCTATGGAAATGCCATAATAGGTAGGTATGGTGGCTGTTTTGAGGAAGGTATATGGTGGGTGTATGGTACCGGCGAAAGTTGCGTGACACAAGATAGGCTAGCAATGGTGGAAGGGTGAGAGTGCATATAATCCATGGACTCAACATTAGTCATAAAGAACTCATATACTTATTGCAAAAATCTACAAACTATTGAAACGAAGTACTACGCGCATGCTCCTAGGGGGATAGATTGGTAGGAAAAGACCATCGCTCGTCCCCGACCGCCACTCATAAGGAAGACAATCAATAAATAAATCATGCTCCAACTTCATCACATAACGGTTCACCATACGTGGATGCTACGGGAATCACAAACTTCAACACAAGTATTCCCCAAATTCATAATTACTCCACTAGCATGACTCTAATATTACCATCCTCATATCTCAAAACAATTATCAAGCATCAAATTGACCATAGCATCCAATTCACTTTCTATGATAGTTATTATTATACCCAACTTGGATGCCCATCATTCTAGGACAAATTTTATAACCAGAGCAAATACCATGCTGTTCTAAAAGACTCTCAAAATAATATAAGTGAAGCAAGAGAGTTCATTAATTTCTACAAAATAAAACCACTGCCGTGCTCTAAAAAGATATAAGTGAAGCACTAGAGCAAAAGACAAACTACTCCAAAAGATATAAGTGAAGATCAATGAGTTTTTAAATAATTATGCAACTATGTGAATACTCTCTAACATTTAAGAATTTCATATCTTGGTATTTTATTCAAACATCAAGCAAAACAAAACAAAAGAAAATGATGCTCCAAGCAAAACACATATCATGTGGTGAATAAAAATATAGCTCCAAGTAAAGTTACCTATAGACAAAAGAGGGGATGCCATACGGGGCATACCCAAGCTTAGGCTCTTGGTTGTCCTTTAATATTACCTTGGGGTGCCTTGGGCATCCCCAAGATTAGGCTCTTGCCACTCTTTATTCCATAGTCCATCGAATCTTTACCCAAAACTTGAAAACTTCACAACACAAAACTCAACAGAAAACTCGTAAGCTCCATTAGTATAAGAAAATAAACCACCACTTAGGTACTGTTGTGAACTCATTCTAAATTCATATTGGTGTAATATCTACTATATTCCAACTTCTCTATGGTTCATACCCTCCGATACTACTCATAGATACATCAAAATAAGCAAACAACACATAGAAAACAGAATCTGTCAAAAACAGAACAGTCTGTAGTAATCTGTATCATTTGAATACTTCTGTAACTCCAAAAGTCCTACCAAATTAGGAAGTCCTAAGAAATTTGTTTACCAATCCAGATAAAAATAATCATATCAAAAGAACGTTTTTGTGAATTATCAAAACTAATTTACTGGGTGCAAAAGTTTCTGATTTTCAGCCGGATCAACACAACTATCACCGTAAGCTATCCTAAAGGTCTTACTTGGAACTTTATTGAAACAAAAGCTATAAAACATGATTAATACAGTAGCATAATCATGTGGAAACACAAAAACAGTAAGGATAAATATTGGGTTGTCTCCCAACAAGCGTTTTTCTTTAATGCCTTTCTAGCTACGCATGATGATGACAATGATGCTCACATAAAAGATAAGAATTGAAACATAAAGAGAGCATCATGAATCATATTAATAACACATTTAAGTCTAACCAACTTCCTATGCATAGGTATTTTGTGAGCAAACAACTTATGGAAACAATAATCAACTAGCATAGGAAGGCAAAACAAGCATAACTTCAAATTTTTCAACACATAGAGAGGAAACTTGATATTATTGCAATATGTAGAAGCATATGATCCTCTCTCATAATAATTTTCAGTAGCATCATGAATGAATTCAAAAATATAACCAACACATAAAGCATTATTTTCATGATCTACTTGCATAGAAATTTTACTACTCTCCACATAAGCAAATTTATTCTCATCAATAGTAGTGGGAGCAAACTCAACAAAGTAACTATCATGTGAAGCATAATCCAATTGAAAACTAAAATCCTGATGACAAGTTTCATGGTTATGTTTATTCTTTATGGCATATGTATCATCACAATAATCATCACAAATAGGAGGCATTCTTTCATCATAATAAATTTGCTCATCAAAACTTGGGGGACAAAAAAATATCATCTTCATCAAACATAGCTTCCCCATGCTTGTGGCTTTGCATATCATTAGCATCATGGATATTCTAGGAATTCATACTAACAACATTGCAATCATGCTCATCATACAAAGATCTAGTACCAAACATTTTAATGCATTCTTCTTCTAGCAATTTAGCACAATTTTCCTTTCCGTCATTTTCACGAAAGATATTAAAAAGATGAAGCGTATGAGGCAAGCTCAATTCCATTTTTTTTGTAGTTTTCTTTTATAAACTAAACTATTTATAACACAAGAAACTAAAAGATTCAATTACAAGATGTAAAGATATACCTTCAAGCACTCACCTCCCCGACAACGGCGCTAGAAAAGAGCTTGATGTCTACTATGCAACCTTCTTATTGTGGACGTTGTTGGGCCTCCAAGTGTAGAGGTTTGTAGGACAGTAGCAAATTTCCCTCAAGTGGATGACCTAAGGTTTATCAATCCGTGGGAGGCGTAGGATGAAGATGGTCTCTCTCAAACAACCCTGCAACCAAATAACAAAGAGTCTCTTGTGTCCCCAACACACCCAATACAATGGTAAATTGTATAGGTGCACTAGTTCGGCGAAGAGATGGTGATACAAGTGCAATATGGATGATATATATAGGGTTTTGTAATCTGAAATTATAAAAACATCAAGGTAACTAATGATAAAAGTGAGCGTAAACGGTATTGCAATGCTAGGAAACAAGGCCTAGGGTTCATACTTTCACTAGTGCAAGTTCTCTCAACAATAATAACATAATTGGATCATATAACTATCCCTCAACATGCAACAAAGAGTCACTCCAAAGTCACTAATAGCGGAGAACAAATGAAGAGATTATTGTAGGGTACGAAACCACCTCAAAGTTATCCTTTCTGATCGATCTATTCAAGAGTCCGTAGTAAAATAACACGAAGCTATTCTTTCCGTTCAATCTATCATAGAGTTCGTACTAGAATAACACCTTAAGATACAAATCAACCAAAACCCTAATGTCACCTAGATACTCCAATGTCACCTCAATTATCCGTGAGCATGATAATACGATATGCATCACACAATCTCAGATTCATCTATTCAACCAACACAAAGTAATTCAAATAGTGCCCCAAAGTTTCTACCGAAGAGTAAAGACAAAAACGTGTGCCAACCTCTATGCATAAGTTCATTGAACCCGCAAGTTGATCACCAAAACATACATCAAGTAGATCATGTGAATATCCCATTGTCACCATAGATAAGCACAGCAAGACATACATCAAGTCTTCTCAAATCCTTAAAGACTCAATCCGACAAGACAACTTCAAAGGGAAAACTCAATCCATTACATGAGAGTAGAGGGGGAGAAACATCATAAGATCCAACTATAATAGCAAAGCTTGCGATACATCAAGATCGTATCACCTCAAGAACACGAGAGAGAGATGTCAAACACATAGCTACTAGTACATACCCTCAGCCTCGAGGGTGAACTACTCCCTCCTTGTCATGGGGAGCGTTTGGATGATGAAGATGGCCACTGGTGATGGATGCCCCCTCCGGAAGGGTGCCGGAACAAGGTCATGATTGGTTTTTGGTGGCTACAGAGGCTTGCGGCGGCGGAACTCCTGATCTATTGTGCTCCTCGATGTTTTTAGGGTATATGGACATATATAGGCGAAAGAAGTCGGTTAGGGGAGCCACGAGGGGCCCACGAGGGTGGGGGCGCGTCCAGGGGGGTAGGGCACGCCTCCGTGCCTCGTGGCTTCCTCATTGCATCCCTGACGTATAGTCCAAGTCTCCTGGATTGCTTCCGTTCCAAAAATAACTCTCCTGAAGGTTTCATTCCGTTTGAACTCCGTTTGATATGCCTTTTCTTCAAAATACTGAAATAGGCGAAAAAACAGCAATTTGGGCTGGGCCTCCAGTTAGTAGGTTAGTCCCAAAAATGATATAAAAGTGTAAAGTAAAGCCCATAAACATCCAAAACGGGTAATATAATAGCATGGAACAATTAAAAATTATAGATATGTTGGAGACATATCACCCACCCCCATAGGGCACGCCAGGCACCCTTGTGGCCGCCTCATTTGCAGCTTGACGTCCACTCCAAGTCTCCTGGATTGTGTTTGTTCTGAAAAGTTCGCTTCCGAAGGTTTCATTCCGTTTGGACTCCGTTTGATATTCCTTTTCTTCGAAACACTGAAATAGGCAAAGAAAAACAGCAATTCGGGCTGGGCCTCCGGTTAGTAGGTTAGTCCCAAAAATTATATAAAAGTGTAAAGTAAAGCCCATAAACATCCAAAACGGGTAATATAATAGCATGGAACAATCAAAAATTATAGATACATTGGAGACGTATCAGAGCCTCAACCGACATCAGCACCAGAAATGGTGGTCCAGCAGTCCAAAGACCCGACTCGAGCCACTGTTTCTTTTGCCAATCCTGTGTCGACTGACCGTCCTTCGGTGTCGATTGCTCAAGTCCCTGCTTCGCCTGCGCAACTCCATGCTTCAGATCCTGTGATTGCTCCGATTGTACTACCGTCGTCGCTCTTTGCTGCTCATCATACTCAAGATGACCCGGCGGGTGCAGCCAAGGAAGACATACTCCAAGCAAACCTTATGATGGAGCAGATGAAGGTGGTGCACAAGGCCAGGTAGGCTACCTACAACACCAGCTCTGCTCTGCACATTAATGTCAAGGTTAGTTGATTTCCAACTGACCTTCCAATTTGATTTTTTCCTTGCTACAATATAGTAGTTGTAAGCTGTTGATTCATTGTCCGTAAGATGTCCCTGGATGAGTGTTTTGGAACCTTTTATGTGCATCTATCACGAGTCTGCATTTTGCATCCAATCACCCACTGGGTGCTTTAACTTATTGTTGAATAGCTATTCCACTTGAGTCGACCAAGGTGAGTCGAGTGTATCTCTGAACCAGTGGGGCACGCAAAGTGCACCCACTGGGTGTACTCCCCGAGACCACCGTCGGATGTTTGATTCGGCGGGGGTCTTTGTCGAATGTTTCTTCATTGTTCTTTCACTTGGTGGAATAGTTTGATCCTAGTGGGTTCCAGACCAGTGGGGGCACGCAGAGTGCACCCACTGGGTGTAGGCCCCGAGACCACGGTCGACTGCGGGCAGTCGGCCGGGGTATGAGAATCTCTTTTTTTTGCATACTCACGCTGGGGCAGACCATGCTGAGTGGTAAACCGGACCAGTGGGGGCATGCCAAGTGCACCCACTGGGTGTAGTCCCCGAGACTACTATTGAATGTTTTGATTCTGCAGTAGTCTTAGAACACTTTCTGCTGAGATTAACTTTTGTTTCTTTCGACTGATGTGTCTTATTTGCTGACCGCAAAAATCTTGTAAGCCCGGGGACCGGTTTGCTGAGTTGGAGAAGAAACAAATCATCCTCAACCTTGACCTAGAGCTGACCAAGAAGAATCTTTAGAAGGCCAAGGATGATGCTGCTCCTATGGGAGGTAATAACTCGCCGACTGTCCACCTTATAGTTTTTCCTTTTTAGTCTTTTGAACCGAGTGACTCCACTCAAACAGATATCCGTAGTGAAAACCGTCAACTCCAAGGTCGTCTGAAGAATGTTATTTCTTTAGTCAAAATGAAGCAGGCTCTGGAGCAGAAGGACAATGACCTTGCCGCAGCACAGAAAGAGGCGCGAGAGAAAACAGAGCTTGCTGACAAGAAGCTGGCTTCAGTCAGCAAGTTAGAAGAGGAGAACGGCAAGCTGAAGACTGTTGTTACTGAAGCCAACAAGGAAGTTGCCAGGCTGAAGAAGGACAAGGAGACTCTGACTGAGAAGGTTGGAGATCTCACTATGAAGAAGGGTGAACTAGAGGCTTATCTAGGAAGACTTGCTGAGAAGCTGGTCCTGAAGCTTGAAGGTACTTCCTCTCGTCCGACTGATTTTCAATGGTCGAGTCATTATATAACTGTCGACTCACCACCTTTCTGACTGTGCAGAATTTTGTCAAGACTTCAAAGCAGAGACTGGGCGGATCAAGACAGATCTTGACCCCATAAACTCTCCTGTCAAGGATGACATCGCGATGAACATGTTGCGATTGGAGTCTCATCTGGAAAACACTATGCATTACCTTGCTCGTCTGAAAGCGGCGACGTCGCGGATTGACACCGAGCTTTGGCCCCAAGCGGAGTTCCAGAATGATCTCGAGTCTCTGATGACTCGAATCAAAGAAATTCCCGGTCGAGTGCAGGAGTGGAAGAAGTCGTCTGCTCATTGCGGTGCTGATGTGGCTCTGTCCTTGGTCTGAGTCCATTTCAAGGAAGTCAGGGAAGACAAGCTGGCGGCTATCAAGGTTGCCAACACCAAGAAGCTCCAATTCCAGTCCTTCATGGAGACCTTCATCGACTCTGCCACTCGCATTGCAGACGGCATTGACCTTGACAGCTTCATCGAGCCAGCAAGCCCTCCTCCCGAAGAGTGAACAAACTTTATGCGTCACCTTATCTGCCTCGAAATGCCAAGTGGTTTTGTAACCGTTAAACTCCTTCAGGCCTGATGCTTGAGTACTTCTGTCCGCGGTTCTGAACTTTGCGGGGTTTATCTGAACTTGTTTTTTTTGAATATGGTGGTTTACCTTTACCACTTTTGGATCTTTTTCAACTCCGGGTGGAACTTAACTTCTCACTCGGAACCGACATTGTACTTGTGACGCAGCTTAGACGACGTGCTTGATTGGCACCTTGCCGTCCTTGCGGATCGGGATGGAGCGGATGTTGTACTTGTGATGCAGCTCAAACGATGTGCTCGATTGGCACCTCATCATCCTTGCAGATCAGGATGGAGCGAACACCATACTTGTGACATAGCTCAAAGGGTCTTTGCTACTTAGGCGAGTACAGGGTCGCAGCTAAGTCTCTGAGTGGGAGGATCGCTCTCCACTCGAAGTAGTGTTTTTTACTTAGGCGAGTACGGGGTCGCAGCTAAGCCCCCGAGTGAGGGTACTGCTCTCCACTCGGAATAGTTTTTAACTTAGGCGAGTACGGGGTCGCAGCTAAGCCCTCGAGTGGGAGGATTGCTCTCCACTCGGAGTGATTTTTTTAACTTAGGCGAGTACGGGTTGATACGTCTCCAACGTATCTATAATTTTTTATTGTTCCATGCTATTATATTACCCGTTTTGGATGTTTATGGGTTTTACTTTACAATTTTATATCATTTTTGGGACTAACCTACTAACCGGAGGCCGAGCCCGAATTGCTGTTTTTTGTGCCTATTTCAGTGTTTCAAAGGAAATGAATATCAAACGGAGTCCAAACGGAACGAAACCTTCTGGAGCGATCTTTTTGGAACAAACGTGATCCAGGGGACTTGGAGTGGACGTCAAGCAACAGAGGAGGCGGCCACGAGGGTGCCCGGCGCCCCCCTGGAGGTGGGCGCGCCCCCACCCTCATGGGCCCCTCGAACGTCCACCGACCTACTTCTTCCTACTATATATACCCATGTACCCTGAAAACATCCTGGAGCACCACGAAAAACTATTTCCACCGCCGCAACCTTCTGTATGCGTGAGATCCCATCTTGGAGCCTTCACTGGCGCTCCGCCGGAGGGGGAATCGACCATGGAGGGCCTCTACATCGTCTCCAAGGACTCTCCGATGAGTTGTGAGTAGTTTACCACAGACCTTCGGGTCCATAGTTATTAGCTAGATGGCTTCTTCTCTCTCTTTGAATCTCAATATAAAGTTCTCCTCAATCTTCTTAGAGATCTATTCGATGTAACTCTTTTTGCGGTGTGTTTGTCGAGATCCGATGAATTGTGGGTTTACGATCATGTTTTTATATGAGAAATATTTGAATCTCCTCTGAATTATTTTATGTGTGATTAAGTTATCTTTGCAAGTCTCTTCGAATTATCAGTTTGGTTTGACCTAATAGATTGATCTTTCTTGCAATAGGAGAAGTGCTTAGCTTTGGGTTCAACCTTGCGGTGTCCTTTCCCAGTGACAGCAGGAGCAGCAAGGCACGTATTGTATTGTTGCCATCGAGGATAAAAAGATGGGGTTTATATCATATTGCATGAGTTTATCCCTCTACATCATGTCATCTTTCTTAATGCGTTACTCTGTTCTTTATGAACTTAATACTCTAGATGCATGCTGGATAGCGGTCGATGTGTGGAGTAATAGTAGTAGATGCAGACAGGAGTCGGTCTACTTGTCATGGACGTGATGCCTATATACATGATCATGCCTAGATAATCTCATAATTATTCACTTTTCTATGAATTGCTCGACAGTAATTTGTTCACCCACTGTAATACTTATGCTATCTTGAGAGAATCCACTAGTGAAACCTATGGCCCCCGGGTCTATCTTTTATCATATAAGTTTACCATCTACTTTTATTTGCATCTTTATATTTCCAGTCTATATCATAAAAATACCAAAAATATTTATCTTATCATGTTATCTCTATCAGATCTCACTTTCGCAAGTGGCCGTGAAGGGATTGACAACCCCTTTATTGCGTTTGTTGCGAGGTTCTTGTTTGTTTGTGTAGGTGCGTGGGACTTTTGAGGAGCCTCCTACTGGATTGATACCTTGGTTCTCAAAAACTAAGGGAAATACTTACGCTACTTTGCTGCATCACCCTTTCCTCTTCAAGGAAAACCAACGCAAGCTCAAGACGTAGCAAGAAGGATTTATGGCGCTGTTGCCGGGGAGGTCTTCACTCAAGTCAAGACATACCAAGTACCCATCACAAACACATCTCCCTCGCATTACATTATTTTCCATTTGCCTCTCGTTTTCCTCTCCCCCACTTCACCCTTGTCGTTTTATTCACCCTCTCTTTTCCAATCTCCTCTCTTTTTCGCTTGCCTTTTTTGTTTACTTGTGTGTTGGATTGCTTGTCGCTATGGCGCAAGATAATACCAAATTGTGTGATTTTTCCAATACCAATAATAATGATGTCCTTAGTACTCCGAATTCTCCTCTTAATGAGGTTGAGTCTTGTGAAATCAATGCTGCTTTGCTGAATCTTGTTATGAAAGATCAATTGGCCGGCCTTCCTAGTGAAGATGCCGCTACCCATCTAAACAACTTTGTTGATTTGTGTGAGATGCAAAAGAAGAAAGATATGAATAATGATATTGTTAAATTGAAGTTATTTCCGTTTTCACTTAGAGATTGTGCTAAAGTTTGGTTTTCGTCTTTGCCTAAGAATAGTATTGATTCATGGAACAAGTGCAAAGATGCTTTTATCTCTAAGTATTTTCCTCCCGCTAAGATCATCTCTCTTAGGAACGATATTATGAATTTTAAACAACTTGATCATGAGCATGTTGCCCAATCTTGGGAAATAATGAAACTAATGATTCGTAATTGCCCTACTCATGGTTTGAACTTATGGATGATCATACAAATTTTTATGCCGAATTGAATTTTGCTTCTAGAAATCTTTTAGATTCGGACGCAGGAGGCACTTTTATGGAAATCACCTTAGGAGAAGCTACTAAACTCCTTGATAACATTATGGCTAATTATTCTCAATGGCACACTAAAAGATCTACTAGTAAAAAAGTGCATGCTATAGAAGAAATTAATGTTTTGAGTGGAAAGATGGATGAACTAATGAAATTGTTTGCTACTAAGAGTGCTCCTATTGATCCCAATGATATGCCTTTGTCTACTTTGATTGAAAATAATAATGAATCTTTGGATGTGAATTTTGTTGGTAGGAATAATTTTGGTAACAATGCTTATAGAGGAAACTTTAATCCTAGACCGTTCCCTAGTAATTCCTCTAATAATTATGGAAATTCCTACAACAATTCTTATGGTAATTTTAATAAGATGCCCTCTGATTTTGAGAACAGTGTAAAAGAATTTATGATCTCTCAAAAGAATTTTAATGCTTTGCTTGAAGAAAAATTGCTTAAAGTTGATGATTTGGCTAGGAACGTTGACAGGCTTTCGCTTGATGTTGATTCTTTGAAACTTAGATCTAATCCTCCTAAGCATGATATCAATGAGTCTCTCAAAGCCATGAGAATTTCCATTGACAAGTGCAAAGAAAGAACCGCTAGATTGCGTGCTAAGAAAGATTGCTTTGTAAAGGCGTGTTCTTCTAGTTTCCATGAAAATAATGATGAAGATCTAAAAGTTACTGATGTGTCCCCTATTTAAATTTTTGTTTTGCAATATGAATCTTAATAATGATGGGACTCGAGATGAGTCAACTTTAGTTAAAATGCGTCCCAATGATTCGGAGTTTTTAGATCTTGATGCTAAATTTGGTAAAAGTGGGATTAGAGAGGTTAAGACTTTAAATAGCACTAAACCCACTATCTTGGATTTCAAGGAATTTAATTATGATAATTGTTCTTTAATAGATTGTATTTCCTTGTTTCAATCCGTGTTGAATTCTCCTCATGCTTATAGTCAAAATAAAGCTTTTACCAAACATATTTTGGATGCCTTGATGCAATCTTATGATAAAAAAATTAATTTGGAAGTTTCTATACCTAGAAAACTTTATGATGAGTGGGAACCTACTATAAAGGTTAAAATTAAAGATCATGAGTGCTATGCTTTGTGTGATTTGGGTGCTAGTGTTTCCATGATTCCGAAAACTTTATGTGATATTCTACGTTTCCATGATTTTGATGATTGCTCTTTAAATTTGCACCTTGCAGATTCCACCATTAAGAAACCTATGGGAAGGATCAATGATGTTCTTATTGTTGGAAATAGGAATTATGTGCCCGTAGATTTTATCATTCTTGACATAGATTGCAATCTTTCTTGTCCTATTATTCTTGGTAGACCTTTCCTTAGAACGATTGGTGCAATTATTGATATGAAGGAAGGGAATATTAGGTTCCAATTTCCATTAAGGAAAGGCATGGAACACTTTCCAAGAAAGAAAGTTAAATTACCTTATGAATCTATCATGCGAGCTACTTATGAATTGAGTGCGAAAGATGGCACTATTTAGATCTATCCTCGCTTTGATGCCTACCTTGGGGCGTTAAACAATAGCGCTTGTTGGGAGGCAACCCAATTTTTTTTATTTTTTTTTGTTTTTGCTTCTGTTTAGTAATAAATATTTCATCTAGCTTATGTTTAGATGTGTTTTCATGTTTTAATTAGTGTTTTTTCCAAGTAGAACCTACAGGATAACCTACGATGATAGTTAATTTGATACTGCTGAAAAACAGAAACTTTGCACGCACGAAAATAATTTTAGTAATTCACATAAACGTGCTTTTGTGTTGATTCTTTTTTCTGTAGATAAATACACAACCAGGACTTCCTATTTTTTTAGGATTTTTAGAGTTCCAGAAGTATTCGAGAGTTACATATTGCTACAGACTGTTCTGTTTTTGACAGATTCTGTTTTTCGTGTGTTGTTTGCTTATTTTGATGCATCTATGGCTAGTATTGGTAGGTGTGAACCATAGAGAAGTTGGAATACAGTAGGTTTAACACCAATATAAATAAAGAATGATTTCATTACAGTACCATATGTGGTGGTTTTTCTTTCTTGCACTAACGGAGCTTATGAGCTTTCCTGTTGAGTTTTGTGTTGTGAAGTTTTCAAGTTTTGGGTAAAGATTTGATGGACTATGGAATAAGGAGTGGCAAGATCCTAAGCTTGGGGATGCCCATGGCACCCCAAGATATTCAAGGATAACCAAAATCCTAAGCTTGGGGATGCCCCGGAAGGCATCCCCTCTTTCGTCTTCGTTCATCGGTAACTTTACTTGGAGCTATATTTTTATTCACCACATGATATGTGTTTTTCTTCCAGTGTCTTGTATGATATTAGTCTTTGATTTTTTTAGTTTACCACAATCATCCTTGCTGTACACACCTTTTGGGAGAAACCCACTTGTTTGGAATTTATTAGAATACTCTATGTGCTTCACTTATATCTTTTGAGCTAGATAGTTTTGCTCTAGTGCTTCACTTATATCTTTTAGAGCACGGCGGTGGCTTGATTTTGTAGAAATTGTTGATCTCTCATGCTTCACTTATATTATTTTGAGAGTCTTTTAGAACATCATGGTATTTGCTATGGTTATAAAATTGGTCCTAGAATGATGGGCATCCAAGTTGGGTATAATAAAAACTATCATAGGAAGTGAATTGGATGCTATGATCAATTTGATGCTTGATAATTGTTTTGAGATATGGAGGTGGTGATATTAGAGTCATGCTAGTTGGGTAATTGTGAATTTAAAAATGCTTGTGTTGAAGTTGGCAAGTCCCGTAGCATGCACGTATGGTAACCGTTGTGTAACAAATTTGAAACATGACGTGTTCTTAGATTGTCATCCTTATGAGTGGCGGTCGGGGACGAGCGATGGTCTTTTCCTACCAATCTATCCCCCTAGGAGCATGCGCGTAGTGCTTGGTTTTTGATGACTTGTAGATTTTTTCAATAATTATATGAGTTATTTATAACTAATGTTGATTCCATGGATTATACGCACTCTCACCCTTCCATCATTGCTAGCATCTTCGGTACCGTGCATTGCCCTTTCTCACCTTGAGAGTTGGTGCAAACCTTGCCGGTGCATCCAAACCCTGTGATACGATACGCTCTATCACACATAAACCTCCTTATATCTTCCTCAAAACAGCCACCATACCTACCTATTATGGCATTTCCATAGCCATTCCGAGATATATTGCCATGCAACTTTCCACCGTTCCGTTCATCATCACGACACGCATCATCATTGTCATATTGCCCTGCATGATCATGTAGTTGACATCCTATTTGTGGCAAAGCCACCATGCATAACTTTTCATACATGTCACTCTTGATTCATTACCCATCCCGGTACACCGCCGGAGGCATTCATATAGAGTCATATCTTGTTCTAGTTTTGAGTTGTAAATAAATAGAAGTGTGATGATCATCATTATTAGAGCATTGTCCCCAAATAAAAAAAAGAAAGGCAAAAAAAGGAAGGCCAAAAAAAAGGGGGCAATGTTACTATCCCTTTCCACACTTGTGCTTCAAAGACAAAGTAGCACCATGTTCTTCATATAGAGAGTCTCATTTGTTGTCACTTTTATATACTAGTGGGAATTTTTCATTATAGAACTTGGCTTGTATATTCGTACGATGGGCTTCCTCAAAATGCCCTAGGTCTTCATGAGCAAGCAAGTTGGATGCATACCCACTTAGTTTCTTTTGTTGAGCTTTCATACATTTATAGCTCTAGTGCATCTGTTGCATGGCAATCCCTTCTCACGTTGACATCAATTGATGGGCATCTCCATAGCCCGTTGATTAGCCTTGTTAACATGAGACTTTCTCCTTTTTTGTCTTCTCCACACAACCTCCATCATCATATTCTATTCCACCCATAGTGCTATATCCATGGCTCACTCTCATGTATTGCGTGAAAGTTGAAAAAAGTTTGAGATTACTAAATTATGAAACAATTGCTAGGCTTGCCATCGGGGGTGTGCAAGATGAGAGCATTTTTGTGTGACGAAAATGGAGCATGACCAAACTATATGATTTTGTAGGGATAAACTTTCTTTAGCCCTGTTATTTTGAGAAGACAAGATTGCTTAGTTAGTATGCTTGAAGTTTTACTATTTCTTATTTCGATATGAACTTTTATTTTGAATCATTTGGATCTGAACATTCATGCCACAATAAAGAAAATTACATTGAGAATTATGCTAGGTAGCGTTCCACATCAAAAATTCTATTTTTATCATTTACCTACTCAAGGACGAGCAGGAATTAAGCTTGGGGATGCTTGATACGTCTCCAACGTATCTATAATTTTTTATTGTTCCATGCTATTATATTACCCGTTTTGGATGTTTATGGGCTTTACTTTACACATTTATATCATTTTTGGGACTAACCTACTAACCGGAGGCCCAGCTCGAATTGCTGTTTTTTTGCCTATTTCAGTGTTTCGAAGGAAAGGAATATCAAATGGAGTCCAAACGGAATGAAACCTTCTGGAGCGATCTTTTTGGAACAAACATGATCCAGGGGACTTGGAGTGGACGTCAAGCAACAGAGGAGGCGGCCACGAGGGTGCCTGGCGTGCCCCTTGGAGGTGGGCATGCCCGCCACCCTCGTGGGCCCCTCGAGCGTCCACCGACCTACTTCCTCCTCCTATATATACCCATGTACCCCGAAAACATCCAGGAGCACCACGAAAAACTATTTCCACTGCCGCAACCTTCTGTATCCGCGAGATCCCATCTTGGAGCCTTCGTCGGCACTCCATCAGAGGGGGAATCAACCATGGAGGGGCTCTACATCATATCCAAGGCCTCTCCGATGAGTTGGGAGTAGTTTACCACAGACCTGCGGGTCCATGGTTATTAGCTAGATGGCTTCTTCTCTCTCTTTGAATCTCAATACAAAGTTCTCCTCGATCTTCTTGGAGATCTATTCGATGTAACTCTTTTTGCGGTGTGTTTGTCGAGATCCGATGAATTGTGGGTTTATGATCAAGTTTATCTATGAGAAATATTTGAATCTCCTCTGAATTATTTTATGTGTGATTAAGTTATCTTTGCAAGTCTCTTCGAATTATCAGTTTGGTTTGGCCTAATAGATTGATCTTTCTTGCAATAGGAGAAGTGATTAGCTTTGGGTTCAATCTTGTGGTGTCCTTTCCCAGTGACAGCAGGGGCAGCAAGGCACGTATTGTATTGTTGCCATCGAGGATAAAAAGATGGGGTTTATATCATATTGCATGAGTTTATCCCTCTACATCATGTCATCTTTCTTAATGGGTTACTCTGTTCTTTATGAACTTAATACTCTAGATGCATGCTGGATAGCGGTCGATGTGTGGAGTAATAGTAGTAGATGCAGGCAGGATTCAGTCTACTTGTCATGGACGTGATGCCTATATACATGATCATGCCTAGATAATCTCATAATTATTCGCTTTTCTATCAATTGCTCGACAGTAATTTGTTCACCCACCATAATAGTTATGCTATCTTGAGAGAAGCCACTACTGAAACCTATGGCCCCCGGGTCTATCTTTTATCATATAAGTTTACCATCTACTTTTATTTGCATATTTAATTTTCCAGTCTATATCATAAAAATACCAAAAATATTTATCTTATCATATTATCTCTATCAGATCTCACTTTCGCAAGTGGCCGTGAAGGGATTGACAACCCCTTTATTGTGTTGGTTGCGAGGTTCTTGTTTGTTTGTGTAGGTGCGTGGAACTTTTGAGGAGCCTCCTACTGTATTGATACCTTGGTTCTCAAAAACTAAGGGAAATACTTATGCTACTTTGGTGCATCACCCTTTCCTCTTCAAGGAAAACCAACGCAAGCTCAAGATGTAGCAGGGGTCACAGCTAAGCCCCCTAATTGGAGGATTGCTCTCCACTCGGAGTGGTTTTTTAACTTAGGCGAGTACGGGGTCGCAGCTAAGCCCCCGAGTGGGAGGATTGCTCTCCACTCGGAGTGCTTTTTTAACTTAGGCGAGTACGGGGTCGCAGCTAAGCCCCCGAGTGGGAGGATTGCTCTCCACTCGGGGTTGTTTTTTAACTTAGACGAGTACGGGGTTGCAGCTAAGCCCCCGAGTGGGAGGATTGCTCTCCAC
>NC_041383.1:139469941-139482103 GCF_002162155.2 Triticum dicoccoides | reverse complement strand
AACTTAGGCGAGTACAGGGTCGCATCTAAGCCCCCCGAGTGGGAGGATTGCTCTCCACTCGGAGTGGTTTTTTAACTTAGGCAAGTACGGGGTTGCAGCTAAGCCCCGAGTGGGAGGATTGCTCTCCACTCGGAGTGGTTTTGTAACTTAGGAGAGTACAGGGTCGCAGCTAAGCCCCCGAGTGGGAGGGTTGCTCTCCACTTGAAGTGGTTTTTTACTTAGGCGAGTACGGGGTAGCAGCTAAGCCCCCGAGTGGGAGGATTGCTCTCCACTCAGAGTGGTTTTCTAACTTAGGCGAGTACGGGGTTGCAGCTAAGCCCCCGAGTGAGAGGGTTGCTCTTCACTCGAAGTATTTTTTAACTTAGGCGAATCAGGTTCGTGGCTAAGCCACCCACTGGGGGATTTGAACACATGTGTTTATGGGAAAACAACCATTAAGATACTGCAAAAATCTTGTCTTTGATAAGCAAACTGAAGGACTCTTATTACAACTCGTCGATCCGAGTGGTTTAGGTATAGAAATGGCAAAGCAGCTCTGCGTCCCACACACGTGGCTCGTCCATTTTCTTAGCTATGTTGTAGAGGTGATACGCTCCGTTGTGGAGCACCTTGGTGATGATGAAGGGACCTTCCTAGGCCGGAGCGAGCTTGTGAGGTCATTTCTGATCCACTCGGAGAACAAGGTCTCCTTCCTGGAACGCTCGACCTCTGACATTACGGGCATGGAATCGATGCAGATCTTGTTGGTAGATGGTTGACTGTATCAGAGCCATCTCACGTTCCTCCTCCAGGAGGTCAACTGCGTCCTGGCCTGCCTGTTCTGCTTCAGCTTCTGAGAAGAGTTCCACTCGGGGAGCATTGTGCAGCAAGTCACTCGGAAGTATAGCTTCAGTGCCATACACCATGAAGAAAGGGGTTCGGTCAGTCGACCGGTTCGGAGTTGTTCTCAGTCCCCATAAGACGGACGGCAACTCAGTCACCCAAGCTCCAGCAGCGTGCTTGAGGTCACGCATCAGTCAGGGTTTCAGCCCTTGAAGGATCAGACCATTCGCCCTTTCTGCTTGCCCATTCGACTGTGGGTGCGCAACAGATGCATAGTCGACCCGAGTGCCTTAGGAAGCACAGAATGCCTTGAACTCATCAGAATCGTCGTTATCTGTGATAATGCTGTGAGGGACTCCATCTGAATATCAACTCCCTGATGAAACTGACGGTAGTGCTTGAGTCGAGGTTTTTGATAGGCTTGACTTCGATCCATTTGGTGAACTTGTCGACTGCTACGAGCAAATGAGTGAAACCACTTCTGCTGGTCTTGAAGGCTCCAACCATATCTAACCCCCAGAGTGCAAACGGACGGATGAGTGGAATAGTCTTCAAGGCAGATGCAGGCTTGTGAGACATGTTGGAGTAGAACTAACAACCTGCGCACTTGTCGACTATATTTGCCATCTCATTTGCACACGGCCAATAGAATCCCACTCGGTATGCTTTAGCCATGATGGTCCGAGAGGACGCATGGTGACCACAGGTCCCTGAGTGGATCTTGTTTAAAATCATTCGACCTTCCTCTGGGGTGATGTAGCGTTGAGCCACTCCTGTGACACTTTCTCTGTAAAGCTGCCCTTTTATCACGGTGAAAGCCTTTGATCGATGGACGATCTGGTGGGCCTCATCCTCATCTTCTGGGGGTTCTCGCCTGAGCAGGTACGCGATGTATGGCACCATCCAGTCAGGCGTGATCACTAAGACTTCCATGACCAAGTCGACCACAGCTGGGACTTCAATCTCAGTCGGATTGGTTGAACTTATCAGTTGCGGGGGCTCTTCCTTGAAGGGATCGTCTTGTACTGACGGGGTGTGGAGATGCTCCAAGAACACATTATTGGGGATAGGCTTCCGAGTGGAACCTATCTTCGCCAGATCATCAGCAGCTTGATTCTTGATTCGTGGTATGTGGTGGAGCTCTAACCCCTCAAATTTCTTCTCTAGCTTTCTTACTGCATTGCAATAACTGGTCATTGCTAGACTCCTAATGTCCCATTCCTTCATTACTTGATTAACCACTAAGTCTGAGTTGTCGTAGACCATCAAGCGTCGGACGCTGAGTGAAATGGCCATACATAACCCATACAACAGTGCCTCATACTCAACTTCATTGTTTGAAGAATTGAAGTGAATCTGGAGGACATAGCTGAGCTTATCTCCTCTTGCGGATACTAAAACCACTCCTGCGCTAGAGCCATTCAACATCTTTGATCCATCAAAGAACATAGTCCAATGTTCCGATTGAATCTGAGTCAGTTGCTGCTATGCAATCCACAATGCGAGGAAGTCTGATATTGCTTGAGACTTGATGGCTTTCTTTGCCTCAAACTTGATATCCAAAGGAAGGTGTTCAATCACCAACTTAGCCACTCGACCAGTTGCATCTCTATTAGTTAGAATTTCTGACAATGGAGCGTCGCTGACGACTGAAACCGAGTGGTCTGAGAAGTAGTGTGCAACTTTCTTCATGGTCAAGTAAATTCCATAAACAAGCTTATGATGATGAGGATATCTCTGCTTGGACGGAGTCAAGACTTTCAAAATGTAATACATAGGGTGTTGAACTTTGTAGGCTTTGCCTTCTTCTTCCCGCTGGACCGTGAGCACTGTGCTGACAACCTGTCCAGTGGCTGGGATGTAAAGCAGTAAAGGCTCCTTGCTGACTGGAGCGGCAAGCACCGGCTGGGTGGAAAGCAGGGCTTTGAACTCTTCAAATGCTGCTTCAGCTTCGTCATTCCACTCAAACTTGTCAGACTTCTTCATCAGTCGGTAAAGAGGTAATGCCTTTTCACTGAGGCGTGAGATGAATCGGCTCAATGCAGCCAAACAACCAGTAAGCTTCTGAACATCGTGCACACAGACATGGCATTTCATTTGGAGGATTGTGCCAATCTTCTCTGGGTTTGCGTCGATCCCTCGTTCAGAAATGAGAAAACCGAGTAACTTTCCTACTGGGACTCCGAATGTGCACTTTGATGGGTTGATCTTGATATCATATCTTCTTAAGTTGGCAAAGGTTTCAGCGAGGTCAGTTAGTAGGTCGGAACCTTTGCGTGACTTGCCCACTATGCCATCCATGTATGCTTCCACATTCCGACTGATTTGAGTGAGCAGGCACGTCTGAATCATGTGAATGAATGTGGCACCAGCATTCTTGAGGCCAAATGGCATAGTAACATAGCAAAAACACCTGAATGGAGTGATGAAAGTTGTCTTTATCTCGTCAGGTCCATACAGACGGATCTGATGGTACCTAGAATAAGCATCCAAAAAGGACAATCGCTCACACCTCGCAGTTGAGTCGACTATCTGGTCGATGCGAGGCAGAGGAAAATGATCTTTAGGGCAGGCCCGATTGATATGCTTGAAATCAATACACATTCAAAGTGACTTATCTTTCTTGTGGACCATAAAGACATTGGCGAGCCACTCGGAGTGGTATATCTCGCGGATGAACTCAGCAGCCAGAAGCTGAGCCACCTCCTCGCCAATGGTCGTCCTCTTCTCCGCGGCAGCCGATGGAGATGCTCTTTAACGGGTTTTGCTTTCGGGTCGACTCACAAACGGTGCTCAGCTAGTCCCATGGATACACCTGGCATGTCAGATGGTTTCCATGCGAAGATGTCCCAGTTCTCATGGAGGAACTAGATGAACGCTTCGTCCTATTTGCTATCGAGTGTCGTTGAGATATGAGTTGGAGCAGCATTGGGATCGGTCGGGTGAATGTGAACCGGCTTGGTTTCACCGGCTGACTGAAATGCAGACTTAGAGGCAGGCCTCTTGGCACGCAGCAAATCACTCGGATCAGCATTCTTCTAGTATTCTTGAAACTCTACTGATGCCATCTGTTCGTCGGCGATCTTTGAACCTTTCTGGAGACAATCTTCTGCTCTCTGCCAATTTCTAGTGACTGTGACCATGCCTCCGGGGCCAGGCATTTTCAACTTGAGGTACACGTAGCACGGCCGAGCCATGAAACTAGCATAAGCAGGTCTGCCCAGAATGGTATGATATGCACTGTCAAAATCCACTACCTCAAACGTCAACTTTTCCTTGCGGTAATTCTTGGAATCACCGAAAACCACATCAAGAGTGATCTGACCGAGTGAATCAGCTTTCTTTCCTGGGATGATACCATGGAATCTCATGTTGCTCTCACTGAGCTTGGTCATCGGAATGCCCATCCCCCGGAGGGCCTCAACATACAATATATTCAATCCACTGCCACCGTCCTTCAAAACCTTGGTCAGTCGGGTGCCCCCAACGACTGGGCCGACCACCAACGCTTCCCACCCAGGGGTAGCAATGTGTGGCGGGTGGTCGGATTGGTCTAATGTAATAGGGGTTTTTGACCACTTCAACTATCTTGGCATTGCCAGAGCAACCATGTTTACTTCTCTGTTAATAACTTGCAGTCGACTTTTGCTTTCGAGGTCAGCAAAAATCGCCAAAGTGGCATTAACATTGGGGTAACCACCATCTTCCTCTTTGTCTTCCTCCTTATCAGACTCTTTGTCCTTTTCACTAGGCTAGCTCTCTCGGAAGCTCTGAATGAGGAGTCGACACTATCGAGTGGTATGCTTGGGAAGAATCAGATTCCCCTTTTCATCCTTTTTCGTGTGTATATGACATGGTAAACCAAGCACGTCATTTCCCGCTTGATCTTTCACTTTTTTAGGAGTCCAAGGCCCTTTATGTTTCCCTTTGAACTTCCCTTGATTCAAAACTACTGCCTCAGCAGGGCCTGCGGCCTCAACTTTTCGTTTCTCCTTCCGACTAGAGTTTCCTCCTCCGGTGTCCTGGGCGACTGATCTGTTCTTGCCGCTCCGGAGTCGGTCCTCTTCTTCGCCGTTAGCGTATCGAGTGGCAATCTCCATCATCCGAGTCAGAGTCATGTCTCTAGTCCGACAGAACTTCAGATTGACTCTCTGTAGCGAATGCCTTCTTTAAAGGCACAAACTGCTTGGTGATCCGACACATTCTCCACCGTGGGATGAAGACCCATATCTGGATATAGTCTCTCAAAGTCTCATTCTATTTCTGCACACAATGCTGCAATTCTGTCAAGTCAGCAGGTCGCTTGCAGGTGCCCTCAAATGTTTTGGTAAACACTCAGGCTAATTCTTCCCAATTGAAAATGCTCCCGAGGGTCAACTGATTCAGCTAGGCTCTGGCAGAACCTTCAAGCATCAAAGGGAGGTGCTTCATGGCCACCTCCTCGTTGCCGCCACCAATATGCACAGCCACTCGGTAATCCTCCAACCATGTGTCAGGCTTCGACTCCCCGGTGAACTTACTAACTCCAGTCGCCAATCTGAAGTTGTGAGGGATCTCAGTGGCTCAGATGGCTCTTTCGAAACACTCGGGGACGGAAATGTGCACCATGCTTCCACCGGGTCTATCTTTATCCAACCCTTCTCTGTATGCTCTATTCCGGTCGACCAAACCTTGTACAAGGACTGACCTTGTGTTGAACCCAGGCTCTCTTGGGTCGACTGGAACTTTGCAGTCGTTACCATACGGGCGCCTGTCATCATACGTCGGGGCGCGTATGACCCGTCCCTCGGAGGGGGCGAAGGCACTCGACAGTGGTTGTCACGGGCATTCTCACGATCAAACTCTCCATGAGCTCTTCCCAGGTGACGATCTCGACGGTGATCATGATCTTCACGTAGCAAAGGCGACCCAGGACTGTGTGTCGACTGAACTGTATCTACCCTTACTGACCTATTGTGGATCCTGTTCCGCGACTGGGAAACGACAGAGTTTTGCTCTCCTGCTGCCCGGAGCAGTGCTCGGATTTGTTCCAAGCCTCTTCCAGCTTTTGAATGGGACGGCTGAATAGATTCTGCTATACGTACAACAGTTGTAAGATTCTGGATTGGAGTGCGGTATACCTGGGGTTCAGGCAGAAACAATTGTTGTTGACGTCGACTGGATTCAGGGATAAGTCGACGAGCGCGTTCGTCGAGAGAATGTAGGAGATTCTTCAAACACGCGCACTCAGCCAACGTGGCTAGGCGCGCAGCCTCCAATGCCCGAGCCTCGGCAGTCTCCCCTATGATGGGGGTCTGGAGGGCCTCCACGTTGCGGCAATGCAACTCCTCCCTCTGCTGCGAATTGAGAGGTTGGGGCTCGTACTCATCGTGGCCGAATGACGGGCCGTCGTCGTCACCGTTGCCGCCGTTGCGGCGGAACCCGGGTGGGCTGCCATGGGAGTCGACCATGAGAACTTCTGCCGCGGGGTCACAGCTCCCGTGCTCGGAAAAAGAATCCGCAGAGCCAGTCGACGGGTCGAGTGGACCGCAGTGAAATTCGTCGGGCTCGATCGCCGTGACTTGTGGGGTGTCTGTCTGACGAGCCACCGCATGCTTTACCCACCGCTAGAGCCGTGAACGACCGGATTGCTTGTGGCGGTGACCAACGGAGTGAGAATACGATGAGAGGGCCGACCGATACGGGGTCGACGGCTGTCGTAGGAGAACACCGCAGGCACCCGCGGAGAAGTGCGACACCCCGCAGATCGGAAGGGGCTTCTTGGAGCCAGGCGGAGTCGTCGGTGATGAAAGTGAGCGCGCCAAGTCGGAACTCGTGGCCCATGACCAAGCCGCCACCAGAAACCATGTTGATGAAGAGCGGAGAAAATGCAACCTCGCCGGAAGTTGCCAAGATGCTTTGCCCCACGGTGGGCACCAACTGTCGTGGTACTAAGTCTAACAGTAAGAGTAGGGGGTATGTATGAGGAGGCAAGGCCCTAGCTATGACGAGGTTGTGCACACGAGTTTACAAGTTCAGGCCCCTCTCGGAGGAGGTAAAAGCCCTACGTCTCGGTGCCCTGAGGCGGTCGACTGGAATATGGCTGTGTGTTACAAGGGGTGCGAACTCCTTTCCCAGAGGATGGGGTGGCTTATATAGAGTGCGCCAGGACCCCGGCCGTCCCCCGTTATAGGGTTCAATGTACATTAAGACAGGGCATTATTGGTAAAGCCAGCTATAAAGTGCTATTAATGAGCTTTAAGACTACGGAGTGAACGCCTGACCGTTGCCATCCCGAGTGACTCTAGGTCTTCTGTACTTCGAGTGGTTTCCTGTATGGTCGAATGACTTCATCCAGGTCGAATGAAATTGGGGGTATCCGAGTGAGGTGACTGGTCGAGTGGATTGCACTCCATGGCTACTTCAGTCGGTATTTCTTGCTATACTTTGAATGTCCTTGATTCTAGGGTAGTGACTTTGGGTAGGGCGTATAGGTCAGGCCTATGACCCTACCCTAGGTCCATGGCATCGTCAGTTTTCTCCTTCACGAAGCCAAAAATTATTTATATAATTCCGATCATGGTGAACTAGATGCATAGGATAATTTTTTTGATGAAATTCCAATTTCAAACGGTTCCAGTTCCAAGATCCAATATCGTCGCATAGCCTATGCCATGTCAATGCTTTTCCGTTCAAAGATAAAGGGAAAACCTTCTTCTTAGCTTCATCTCCGGGCAAACCTGCAAGCTTAAACAATCCACAAATTTCATCCACATATATCAAGTGCATATCAAGATGTTCGGTTCCATCTCCTGCATAAGGATTAGCTAGCAGTTGCTCTAACATACCCGAAGGAATTTCATATTCAATATTTTCAGTAGGTGCAGTAGGTTGAGGGGTAACTAATTGTGGTTCCGGTCAAGGTGAAGATACCTCGAACAAACCCCTCAAAGGGTTGTTTTCCATAGTAGCAAGTGACAATAAATTTCAGCACGTAATAATAATGTTTCCTTACCAAGAGCGCTTCACTCCCCGGCAACGGTGCCAGAAAATTGCCTTGATGACCCACAATTATATGGGGTCAATTGTAGCCCTTTTCGATAGTAAGAGTGTCGAACCCACCGAGGAGCAGAAGGAAATGACAAGTGGTTTTCAGCAAGGTAATGTCTATAAGAGCTAAAATTGTAAGTAGCGGAGTAGTTTGATAGCAAGATAATTTGTAACGAGCAAGTAACAATAGTAGTAGCAAAAGTGCAGCAAGGTAGCCCAATCCTTTTGAGGCAAAGGACAGGCCAAAACGGTTTCTTATGATAAGCAAAGTGTTCTTGAGGGTACACGGGAATTTCATCTAGTCACTTTCATCATGTTGGCTTAATTCGTGTTCGGTACTTTGATAATTTGATATGTGGGTGGACCGGTGCTTAGGTGTTGTTCTTACTTGAAAAAACCTCCTACTTATGATTAACCCTCTCGCAATCATCCGCAACTACGAGAAAAGTATTAAGAATAAATTCTAACCATAGCATTAAACTTTTGGATCCAATTGGTCCCTTACGGAATAGCGCATAAACTGGGGTTTAAGCTTCTGTCACTCTCGCAACCCACCATCTAATAACTACTCCACAATGCATTCCCTTAGGCCCAAATATGGTGAAGTGTCATGTAGTCGATGTTCACATGACACCACTAAGAGAATGGCAACATACATACCATCAAAATATCGAACACATATCAAGTTCACATGATTACTTGTAACATGATTTCTCCCGTGACCTCAAGAACGAAAGTAACCACTCACAAATGATAAACATGCTCAAGATCAGAGGGGTATTAAATAACATAATGGATCTGAACATATAATCTTCCACCAAATAAACCATATAGTAATCAACTACAAGATGTAATCAACACTACTAGTCACCCACAAGCACCAATATATAGTTTTGATACAAAGACTGAACACAAGAGATGAACTAGGATTTCGGAGGAGTTGGTGCTTTGAAGATGTTGATGAAGATAGCCCTCCCCAAGATGGGAGAGTTGTTGGTGATGATGATGACGATGATTCCCCCCTCCGGGAGGGAAGTTCCCCCGGCAGAATCGCTCCGCCGGAGGGCAAAGGTGCTCATGCCCAAGTTTCGCCTCGAGGCGACGACGCTTCGTCCCGAATGTCCTCCCCTTATTTTTTCTAGGTCAAAATGACTTATATACCAGAAAATGGGCACCGGAGGTGGGCCGAGGAGGGCAGCACCCACCAGGGCGCGCCTGGGCCTCCTGGCGCGCCCAGGTGGGTTGTGCCCACCTGATGGCCCTCCTCTGGTACTTAGTTGCTCCAATATTTATTAAATATTCCATAAAAAATCCTCGGGGAGTTTCATCTCATTTGGAGTTGTGCAGAATAGATAGCTTGACGTAGCTTTTTCAGGTCCAGATTTCCACATGGCAGAATTCTCCCCCTTGTGCATACCTTGCATATCTATCTATTATATATAAAAAGCGATTAACGGGCTAACCAGAAAAAAGAGAATTAGACTAAAAATCCCACAATAATCAGAATCATCTAGCCATTAGTTTGACCGATTAGGCGAGCACAGCCAATGAATCTCCAGCATAGTCTATTTATATTAAATCCTTCAAAAATAATTAGGTAAATACACTAGAAGTCACAGAACTTGCACGCAACGTTCAGTTTAGTGCATAAACTTGTAAAATACATGTTTTTGATCATCTAACTTATCATCTCGTTCATATACGGTGCTTCCAACCGTATCCCTGCGGGTACCAACGTGGCAGGGCCACCGTCAGTGGCTGAGTCTGTTTTTTTTTGTAAGAAAGGACCCATACATTCTACTTATTTTTACACAAAAAATCCTCAAATAAAATGAAAGAAGCTGCAGCGCATGATGGGATTCAAACCGAGGAGCTAGCACGATCCGCCTAGCATAGAGAGCCACTAGACCAACTAACAGTTGACGCTTCCTAAAAAAAATCTAACAGTCGACGCTAAAATGCACAGTTAAAGCTATTTAACACATACTGCATAAATAAAAATAGAAATTAAAATGACAAAAGGGTTTGCTAAAAAGGGAAAGCCCCAGTTTGATACTTTGGCATCGTGTACAAGTGCCAACCATCAGACCACAACGACACTTAGTGACATAAACAAATTTTATCTTGTGTATTGTTTTTTCTACGTAAGATAGATTTGATTTTAGTTTATCAGTGATAAATAGAGATAAAAATGATAAAAGTGCTATGTATTGTATAGTATAAAATTTATGTATTCCAATGGCAGCGAGCTATATTTAATTTTTTTCACGCAAAGATATATCTTTTTTTGCAAAAAATAGTGCAGAATGAATGAATGAATGCAAATTCTTTTGGACAAACCAACGAAATTTTTGGTTGATTTTTTAAAATTCTAAAATCTGGATAAAGGAAATAAAATGTAGAATGAATATACGTAAATTCTTTTGGACAAATCAACAAAATTTTTGTTTGAATTCGAATAATTCTAAATTTAAATATTTATATAAAAGGAAATATAGTGCACAGTGAATGTACGTATGTTTTCGGACAAATAAACTCAATTTATGTTTGAATTCGAATAAATGTAAATTTAGAAATCTAGATAAAAGAACATACAGTGTAGAATGGATGTACATAAATTATTCTGGAAAAATCAAATATTTTTTGTTTGAATTCAAAAAAATTTAAATTAAAATCTAGATAAAAGGAAATATAGTGTAGAATGAATGTACGTCCTCGAGCCCGAGGTCTGAACTTTTTCATAATAGTAGTCCAGGTAACTTTGATTTTAGTAATGAAAAAATTCGGACAAATCAACGGAAATTTTGTCTGAATTCAAATAATTTTAAATTAATAATCTAGATAAGAGAAAATATAGTTCAGAATGTGTACTTTTACACTTTGATATATATCTTAGTAGTCTCAGATAAACATGAAGTAACATTAGGTGGTTGGTTAGGCCAACTCCACCGCGCGACCCTATCCTGTTCGGAGTACATGTTCGTGCACTTTTAGCTAGCACAGAGGCTGTAAATGAGACAAGTGCACTTGTTGCTAAATTAGAGGCTAGACACGAGACTAGGTCTGAGGAAGCAACATCTACTTCTGGCTTGAAGAAGAAAGGAGATTGCCAGATCGAGCCTCCTCCACAGATCAACAACGAGTGCATCGAGAAGGCCCTAACCCAACTCAAGGGAGCAGTTATGGAAATTGGATATCTTCTAAAATGTATTCTTGTGGTTCTTGTTTTCTTTGGTTTTGCTTTACTAGTCAAAATGTGATGATGTATTTTTCATGTACCAAAAATGAATGATGAAATAAAGTTAAGGACTTGCAAAGAAATAATACGCGGACAGGATGCGACCGTGCGTTGGGCGCACGGCCACCGCATCCTAGGACAGGCCTGGACACGACCCAAAATCCATATCCAAACGAACAGAAACCGGACAAAACGGACGTCCGTTTGGGGTCGCGCGGTGGAGTTGGCCTTAGGACGCCCGCTTTAGTGCAACAGGTCGCCGGTTTGAAGTGGGTTTTCCCTTTTTCCTGGTTTGATTTTTACTTTAATTCGTATGGTCTATGTTATATAAAGCAAATTGTATACATTTAATGTAAAACTTCAGCTGGTCGAGTGGCTGTCTATCCTGGGCGAATCACAACAGGTCGTGGGTTTCAAATCCCACAAATGTTCCAACGTTTTCCATTTATTTCAGATTTTTTTGCGTAAATAAATAAAATACAAGGGTGCTATCTAAAAAAGTGCATGCGGATTATTACCATCTTAGCCACTGACAGTGGGCCCCTCCATGTGGCATGCATAGGGATACGACTGGATACCGTAGAAAGCACCGTATATAAACAAGAGGACAAGTTAGATGACCAGAAACACGTATTTTACAAGTTTATGCACTAAACTGAACGTTGCGTGCAAGTTCCATGACTTCTAGTGTATTTACCTCAAAAATAATTAAATGATCAAAAAATTACCCACCAATGCCCTTGATAAGTTGCCTTCTTTGTAAGGTCGAGCCATCAAACCTTCCATGTAGTCAAACTTTCCATGCAATGCACGTTTAGTTTCTCCCATGTCGCTCCCCTAAAAGAACTCCCCTGTCACGGCGGTAACCAGGGCCCTTCTCTACTCGACCGATCTTTTGATCGGATTTCAGTCCTGATGAGGATACGATCTGATCCTGGGAAAAGCTGATTTAGGGGACGGGCTCATCTATCCTCATGCCTTTGTTTGCTGATCGGGTTCATCTGTTTTGGTGAAGCTAGTATTCTGCAGCCATGGCGAATTCCAGAGTCGTCCAACCAAGGGGAAAGGAGCAA
>NC_041383.1:139437015-139469469 GCF_002162155.2 Triticum dicoccoides | reverse complement strand
GCAAGCTTGTGTCACAAACTCCCCTGCCACAGCGGAAACTAGGGCCCTTCTCTACTCGACCGATCTTTTGATCGGATTTGAGTCCTGATGAGGTTACGGTCTGATCCTGGGAAGAGCTGATTTTGGGGACGGGTTCATCTATCCTCATGCCTTTCTTTGCTGATCGGGTTCATCTGTCTCGGTGAAGCTAGGGTTCTGCAGCCCTGGCGAATTCTAGAGTCGTCCAACCAAGGGGAAAGGAGCAAGCCTATGTCAATTGTTTCCCTAATGCCATCGAAGTATGTATTCATTTTCCTGTAATCCCTGTGCTAATCACCAACATATGTAGATGATCTTGGTTGCTCTCTGAACACACTTTGAATCTTATAGATCTGTGTGGCTACTCTGTGCTGATCACACACATATGCACGTGATCCTGATTGCTCTCTGAACTCACTTTGAATCTTCTGGATTTGTGTGGCATAGCCAACCATCATGCCTTTTAGAATTACAGAAGTTATGTAGATTTGATTCACAAGTTGTTTTGTCGGGAACAAAAGGTACTCAAATGATGCTACTCCCTTGTGATATGAAAAAAGAAGCATACAAAATCTGTTTGCAGTTGGAACTATAGAGCAGTAGCAAAATCTGCTTTTATTCTGCACTCGCCCTTGTGATCTCCAGTGTACTAATACCTACCCCCTTCCCTGAAGCGTTGTGCTTTGCAGTTTACTCCTCGGCATGGCCACACGATCTGAAATGGTGCAGTCACGGCATGGTCCCTCAGTAAGAGGTATCCACTCCTAACTCATGCCGTCAAGGAACTGCCTACTCTTGCTGTTCTCACCTGCAGCCCGCCCCACTTAGGCACTTAGTCCAATGAAAAGTTGATACTGGTCCTTCGGTCCAAAATTATAAACCAGCGAGTAATGCATGCAACTATTTCTTATTATCTGCTATAAACTCTAAATTTAATGCGCACTATATTGATGCAAAAATATGCAACCTCGATTCAGTTTTCTTTCATTAAGATCCTCTGTTTTTTCTACTTTGTTGTGGTCTGCACATAAAAGCGTGGTTAGTCAGATATTTTCTATTCATGGGTTATATGTTTATATGCTTAATTTGTTCAATTGTCTTCGCACTTTTGCAGTTTACTGATGGCTGAGTCTGTAGGATGATTCCATTGTACTGCCAGAACTTTTTTCAACGTTATGCTCTGTCTGAATTAAGGCTATTGGAGTGTCCTAACTTCATTATTTGTTTAGTCAAGCAGAATCATTGTGCGCATATGTGGAATTGGGCTTAATGTTTCTCATTAAGTTATAAATTGTTACAAGGGAAAACTTGATCGAAGTAGACTGTATTCTAAACGAAACGTTCCTACACTGTCCATATACATATAGTTTACCCCCGTCCTTGATTTCAGCTATCAATAAAAGGCATGCATATACGTAGCTACATTATTGTAGCCATCTATATATATCCGTTAGACTGTTTCCTTGCAAATATTTGAGGTGTTTATAGGAGCAGCTTATCCAACGATGAGTTGGTGACAGTACATAGTTGAGAGGATCACATGAGTACCTGACCATTTTGACAGCCTTCCATGGTCTACGTTTTATGAGCAGAACTTCTAATTTTTTTGGTTATTCTCTGACCCTTTCTAGATGTAAGGAAAGATAGTCACGAACAATGGCCATTAGATAATGTTTTACTATTTAGGAAAAGCCATTAAATATTACTGCACCATTTGAAAATGAAAATTTTGAATCTTTTTCATGCACTTCGCGCATTTATATGACCCAAGTACTTATGATGTCGGTCAGTGTGTTCGTTGAGATTTTCTAATTTTGTTAACTGAACATATCGGTTTTCTCTCATAAGGAACCTACCCGGACTGCCATCTCATTGCTAAAGAAATGCATTGCTCCAGCTCCAGTTAGCCATCGCACAGTGGAGCTAATTAAGTTGTCTTTCCAGGTTTAGCTTATTCTAAAAGAATTGTACTTTTGCATCTATGCGTTCTCACGGTATATGAAGCTCAAGTAGAACCTTATAGCCAATCTAATGATAATATATTTCTGAACACTGCAAGTCACTCCAAATTGTCTCTTCTTTTGAATGCTTCACCTAGCCAAATTTTGTTCTATTTTGAGGTCTCATGCCCTTTTGTTTGGCCTACATGAGCTCATGTATGTCGCGAGGTTCAATTAAGCATAATTAGTGATCCAGTTTCTTTGATGATGCAGTGTATAATTGATTATCATGCATGTTTCCACCACCACCAATTATAATGGTACCTTTGTTTATTCCCCAAATCTGAAAGAGGAAGGCTTACAAAGTAACTTTCTTTAGCTGAAGAATGTCACAAACATTTACATTTCATAGCAAAACTGATAACATTTACTAACGACTTTTTTTTCATTCTAGCACCGAGTAAGTGTTTAGGAGTTGGAATATATTTTCACATAGGATCTCGGCTGAAAATGATTACATGGAAGCTCCTTTAGTATTTCGCCTTTTAGAGGATTTAGCTTTTATTATTAAGATAGTACTATGATAAGTTAGTAGTGGTCTTTTTTTGCGGGGAAAAAACACTACTGCTAACTTATTTCAGTTATGCCGAGATGAACCTCCTGCTCTACAAAATATAGTTCTTGATAAGACGTGACATACATCATGATAGAATTTAATTTAATCAATTAAGTACAATTGACTCTTTTGGGTTTGCTCTGGATTTCCTCTTAACTATAACCCTTTGTTTTCATTTCCTTTTTAATGTCTACTTAACTTAGTTGCAACACAATATTTATTTTTACTATAATATTGCTTCTTATATAATAAATCCAATTTTTCTATTTACCTGACAGATTATACCTATTGACCTTCTGTTTTCCATAGTTCTGTTGGTGCTTTTGTATGTCTTCTCTCAAACAAAAAATTTCATTGTCTAAATAGTTATAAATTTTTAGGAAGCTGAAATATTGTTCTGCCAAAATTTCTGTATGGTGACAAGAAGGATTTCAGTGAATTCAAGAGAGAAAGGAATTGTATGCCCACATCGATGCAAACAGTTCTTAATGGCAATCCTTCAAATACCATGTAACATGCTTCTACCACATCGAATGTGTTTACGTCTTCTGTGCAAAAAAATAGTGTTTTTCAGACTTTGTTTGGACATATCATACATTTTACTTTTGCTATATATGCTTTACATAAATACTCTTAACTATAATGCTCGATGGTGTTTTCTTGCTTTTTAGACAGAGTTCAGTTGGAGCCTACACTAATAGTTTAGAGATGGGCGAGGGAGAGAGGTGCCTGTTGGGATGGAACAAGTGAATTCAGTTCAAGAGATAATCATGCGAGGAAAAAATTTATTTATGTTGATTCAAGTGTATATTTCAAATCACTGGGTGGTTGCATTTTTTATTGCACAAGCAGTATACGTGTAAAAATGTATATTTAGAGAGAGGGTTCTTAGTCACACCGAATGCGAGGTAGCTACTAATAATAAATAGACTCAAGAAGATTTGATTTGTGGCTCTTTTTCTTCATTTTTCTGTACTACGTAGTATATAGAACAAAAGGAAGGGAAAAAAAGCCAAGGAGGCTACAGATGAATTTGTGTGGAAAACAAGAACATTTTTATGTTACAACATTTTCTACATTTTGTTTGGCTATTAAGTTCCTAAAAGTAAACTGCACATAATGGCTCCTATTCTTCATGTTCGTTTAGATCATAAAGTTGGAGCGTCAATGGCTAAGTTAAACTTACACTGATTGGTTCATTAAGCTTACATCAGTAAATCGCTGAGTTGTCTCACCTATACACTAGCTATAACAAGTAAACACACATGTCTGTATATAATTATAGGAAGGATTGTTGGTACCACTATCTCGAGTATAGTCAAACACTTGAATAGTTGTGTAATTATTGATTCGTCCAAGAGCCTCTAGAGATTCCATGGGAGATGGACCACACTATATGGGATTTCTTTACATACCATAAAATCCACTTGATTTATTCTGGCTGAGCCTATGAAGGTATTTGTATACCGAATTTTAAAATGTTGTGACTCTTACATTTGTTTGTGGCTAGGGTGTATCATGGTTTCCTTAAATTAAATTATCTATTGTGCTCAAGGCATATCAAACTTTGGTAGCACCTTATGCCTCACGAAGAACTATACTTTAAAAGCACTTTTTGCTCGTGTATTTAGATACATGTTAGTGAAGGAACCTTATGAGCAATTGAGCATGGAAAGCTATTGTAGGATTGAACAAGAATTTTTTTTGTTCTCTTCAAATTCTACTTAATGAACCCACAAAAAGAAGATTCTACTTAATGAAAGGAGCAAGAGAATGATGTTCCAATAGACTCTTTTATTTGTATTTAGTTGTATCTAGAAAATAATTATAATAGGGGTGACATTAGATATCAATATAATGGTAATACAGATAATATGATGTACATTTTACCTATAGAAAGCTTATGAAACTATCTTATATAATCCACGAATGGAAAGCCAAAGTACAGATGATTTCTATGTAAGGAAGTCAACCATTTGTAGTGTATAATCCTTTCCTTACAACGAACACAATTAAAACATTCATTCATTTTATTGCAATTTGCTATCCACAAGGATTTTAGAAAATAAAAATATATTGTAAACATAGATTTATCTATATTGGGAAATGATGCAACCTTTAAAGATTTATTTTTGAGCGAAGTATTGTGGATGATATTTCTTGAAATATGAGCAAAAATTTATCCAACTTAGTGCATGTGTCTTAACTAAATCAAATGATCATGGAAAGAAATACCTACTAGGACAAAATTAATTTATACGTGTAGTATATAATACACTCTACTTTATGTACCAAATTTTAAAAACAATAAAAAAATGTAAACCTTGCGCATCATTGGCAAATTCACAAATGCGGACATGAAAAAAATGATACTATTAAATATATGTTTGAAGAATAAAATGATATATGGATAACAAATATTTACATATCAAAACGAAACATACCTAAGAAAAGCCTATATTCACAAAACTTATAAATTTAAATGTCATAACATTTATTTTTAATTTTCCTTACATAAATTAAATAATGTTCTCAACATTAAACTTCATAAAATTCTAGCCCGCGCATCGAGCGGGCCACTTTGCTAGTCATGAGGGAAAGGGCATTAGAATTACTCCAAAAGGCATTATTATACAATAAAACAACATAAATAACAGTAGGAAAACATGATGCAAAATGGACGTATCAGCGACGCGGGTGTTGGTGTCCTCCTGTTGTGCGACGGCAGCGAGGGCGGCCACTGCTGCTCCTTCGTCCTTGCGCCTGCCGCGTGCGTCCGACCCTTCCTCTTCGCCGACTCTGCGGCCCGCTCCTCGGGCGTCATCTGCTTTGTCTTCTTCGGCGCCGCGGTGGTCTTGCGGGGGGCGCGGGGCTTGCCTTTGCCGGAGGGGCGGAGGTGATGCCGGACGAGGCAAGGGAGGTGAGGCCGGCGGCGGCGACATTGAGGCATCGTCCATGGTGAGCGGCCGGGAGCGCGGGCGGGAGGCTCTTTGGGAAAGTGGAGGAAAATGATGGACGCTTTGGCGCCGATTGGCGGGCCAGGGCGGTAGTTGGCGTGCGCCGCGCGCGTTTGTCTCGTGTCCGCACGGATGCAAATCAGGCTCAAAATTGGGCCGTGAATGGGTCGGCAGGCAGACGAAAATCGGATGCACCTCCTTTTGGGTCAGCGCCTTGGGCCGACTTTTCTGTCAGCCGCGACCAAAATGGACGCGTGCGGACAAAATAGGTCGGTGCGTTGGAGTTGCTCTTAGAGCATCTGCAGCCGGACTTGGCAAATCCAGTCCCATATACGTCCACGGACGTGCCCGGGCACACTCGCGGTCACTAACCAGGTACTCCCTAAATCCCCGCCTCCACACTCGCGTATCTCATATTCCAAACACTATATCCATACAAATTCATGCAACTATTACATAGACACGAAACGATCAAAATCGATAGGAAACAGACATATAAACTAGTACCAAACGGGCATAAATTCACATAGACATCACCAGAAGATCACCAAAGGGACAAGTCACACAATTCAACAACCCGACACACTGTAACTACATACTAGAACTAGATTATAAACAGGAGAGGGCGAGCTTCACCACTTCCTCGCCGGCCCTTTGTCCTTTCGGTCGCCGACACGGTTTTAGGAGTCCGCGGCAGGAGGTGGGTCTACGTCGGAGTCGTCGGACCCATCGTCGGAGGAGGAATCAGAGATGATGATGCAGCTATCAGAGGTGGAGGAGGCCGTCGGGCGGGAGGAGCAAATCGGGCGGACCACGCAAATCCGTGTGCGGGGATGGGAAGGGCCAGCATTGGCGTCGGCGCTGTGGTGACGGGCGATAGGTGGCGTCGCACCGGACCCATAGCTGCCGCCCATATCGACCCGATAGCGCTCGAGCGCGATACGGAGCGCCAGCTCCTCGTCTCTGGAGCTGCTGTCGGAGTGGCTGCCGGTGCTGGACATGCTCGCCGGCGCTAGGGATTTGATGGATTGGGGAATGGGAGCGTCCGGGAGCGAGCGGAGTGGAGCTGAGTGAGCTAGGGTTTCTTCTGGACGGGGGATTTTGTGGGGTCGGGGTGGGCCAGCGATGGGTGATAACCCACAAGTATAGGGGATCGCAACAGTTTTTGAGGGTAGAGTATTCAACCCAAATTTATTGATTCAACACAAGGGGAGCCAAAGAATATTCTTAAGTATTAGCAGTTGAGTTGTCAATTCAACCACACCTGGATAACTTAGTTCTACAGCAAAGTATTTAGTAGCAAAGTAGTATGATAGTAATGGTAACAGTGGCAAAAGTAAAGATAGCAGTTTTGTAGTAATTGTAACAGTAGCAATGGAAAAGTAAATAAGCGAAGCACAATATGTGAAAAGCTCGTAGGCATTGGATCAGTGATGGATAATTATGTCGGATGCGATTCCTCATGTAATAGTTATAACATAGGGTGACATAGAACTAGCTCCAATTCATCAATGTAATGTAGGCATGTATTCCGAATATAGTCATACATGCTTATGGAAAAGAACTTGCATGACATCTTTTGTCCTACCCTCCCGTGGCAGCGGGGTCCTAGTGGAAACTAAGGGATATTAAGGCCTCCTTTTAATAGAGTACTGGACCAAAGCATTAGCACTTAGTGGATACATGAACTCCTCAAACTACGGTCATCACCGAGAAGTATCCCGATTATCGTCACTTCGGGGTTGTCGGATCATAACACATAATAGGTTCAGATCTGAAATCATGGCACTCGGGCCCTAGTGACAAGCATTAAGTATAGCAAAGTCATAGCAACATCAATCTCAGAACATAATGGATACTAGGGATCCAACCCTAACAAAAATAACTTGATTACATGGTAAATCTCATCCAACCCATCACCGTCCAGCAAGCCTATGATAGAATTACTCACGCACGGCGGTGAGCATCATGAAATTGGTGATGGGGGATGGTTGATGATGACGACGACGATGAATTCCCCTCTCCGAAGCCCCGAACGGACTCCAGATCAGCCCTCCTGAGAGAGGTTAGGGCTTGGCGGCGGCTTCGTGTCGTAAAATGCGATGAAACTTTCTCCCCGATTTTTTTCTCCGCGAAACGGAATATATAGAGTTGGAGTTGAGGTCGGTGGAGCATCAGGGGGCCCACGAGACAGGGGGTGCACCCAGGGGGAGGGGGCACGCCCCCCACCCTCATGGACAGGGTGTGGGGCCCCTGGTTTAATTCTTTGGCCAATATTTTTTATATTTTTCAAAAGTTATCTCCGTGGATTTTCAGGTCATTCCGAAAACTTTTGTTTTCTACACAATAAACAACACCATGGCAGTTTTGCTGAAAACAGCGTCAGTCCGGGTTAGTTTCATTCAAATCATGCAAGTTAGAGTCCAAAACAAGGGCAAAAGTGTTTGGAAAAGTAGATACGTTGGAGACGTATCAACTCCCTCAAGCTTAAACATTTGCTTGTCCTCAAGCAATTCAGTTGATAAACTGAAAGTGATAAAGAAAAACTTTTACAAACTCTGTTTGCTCTTGTTGTTGTAATTATGTAAAGCCAGCATTCAAGTTTTCAGCAAAGATTATGAACTGACCATATTCACAATAACACTTAGGTCTCATGTTTACTCATATCAATGGCATAATCAACTAGCGAGCAATAATAATAAATCTCGGATGACAACACTTTCTCAAAACAATCATAATATGATATAACAAGATGGTATCTCGCTAGCCCTTTCTGAGACCGCAAAACATAAATGCAAAGCACCTTTAAAGACCAATGACTGACTAAACATTGTAATTCATGGTAAAAGAGATCCAGTCAAGTCATACCCAATATAAACTAATAGTAATGCATGCAAATGACAGCGTGCTCTCCAGCAGGTGCTTTTTAATAAGAGGGTGATGACTCAACATGAAATTAAATAGATAGGCCCTTCGCAGAGGGAAGCAGGGATTTGTAGAGGTGCCAGAGCTCGAGTTTAAAATAGAGATGAATAACATTTTGAGTGGTATACTTTCACTGTCAACGCAACAACTATGAGATCTCGATATCTTCCATGCTACATACATTATAGGCAGCTCCCAAACAGAATGGTAAAATTTATACTCCCCCACCACCAACAAGCATTAATCCATGGCTTGCTCGAAACAACGAGTGCCTCCAGCTAGCAACAGCCCTATGCGAGTTTTGTTTAATTATATCGATTTGCTTTGATCTTTTTGATCATGGGACTGGGCATCCCGGTTACCAGCCATTTTCTCGTGAATGAGGAGCGGAGTCCACTCCCCTTGAGAATAACCCACCTAGCATGGAAGATACAGACAACCCTAGTTGAAACATGAGCTGCTCGAGCATACAAAACAGAATTTCATTTGAAGGTTTGAAGTTTGGCACATACAAATTTACTTGGGACGGCAGGTAAATACCGCATATAGGAAGGTATGGTGAACTCATATGGAATAACTTTGGGGTTTATAGAGTTTGGATGCACAAGCAGTATTCCTGCTTAGTACAGGTGAAGGCTAGCAAAAGACTGGGAAGCGACCAACTGAGAGAGCGACAACAGCCATGAACATGCATTAAAATTAATCAACACTGAGTGCAAGCATGAGTAGGATATAATCCACCATGAACATAAATATCATGAAGGCTATGTTGATTTGTTTCAACTACATGCGTTAACATGTGCCAAGTCAAGTCACTCGAATCATTCAAAGGAGGATACCACCCTATCATACCACATCACAACCATTTTAATAGCATGTTGGCACGCAAGGTAAACCATTATAAGCTCCTAGCTAATTAAGCATGGCATAAGCAACTATAATCTCTAATTGTCATTGCAAACATGTTTATTCATAATAGGCTGAATCAGGAATGATGAACTCATCATATTTACAAAAACAAAAGAGGTCGAGTTCATACCAGCTTCTCTCATCTCAATCAGTCCATCATATATCGTCATTATTGCCTTTCACTTGCATGATCGAACGGTGTGTATAATGATAATAGTGCACGTGCATTGGACTAAGCTGGAATCTGCAAGCATTCAATTCAAGGGAGAAGACAAAGTAATATGGGCTCTTGGTTAAATCAACAATCATCCATATAAGATCCACTAAGCATTTTCATTATGGTCTTCTCCTCTCGACCCCCAAAGGAAAGAAAAAAAACTATTTACACGGGAAAGCTCCCAACAAGCAAAAGAAGAACGAGAAATCTTTTTGAGTTTTCTTTTTAATTACTACTACAAGCATGGAAATTAAACTAACTATTTTTTTTTGTTTTTTCTTAAGGTTTATCAAACACACAAGAAGAAAGCTAGAAAAAGAAAATAAACTAGCATGGATAATACAATAAAAGAGTATGAGCACCGACAACTAAGATAAGTGTGTGAACATGAATGTAATGTCGGTGAGAAATACATACTCCCCCAAGCTTAGGCTTTTGGCCTAAGTTGGTCTATGCCCAAGGATCGCGGCTACTATCCCCGGTGTACTGAGGAGTATCATTTGGATACCACTGGCTGGCGATCTCCTCCGGATCCCACTGATAACAGGATGGACGATAAGGGTCCAATGGTGGTTCCGGCTTAGGCTCTGGAGCTGATGTTTGGCCACGGTGTGCGTACACGGCCTTCGGCAAGACAAGGTACTGGCCTGCAGTTAAATCAAACAAAGAAGGCGTAGGCAGGGTAATAATCTCATTGTGTTTCTTATTAAATCTCAGGTTATACAGAAGCATCTTATCATCATTGTCAACAATAAACTCATGCGCTACCATACTCCTGTAATCTAAAAAGGTAAGAGGCAGCAGTGTCTCCTCTTTCTCATCATGCCTAATAGGTATCTCGAAATGTTTAGCAAGGCGTGCAGCATAGATACCTCAAAAGATGGGGCCCTTTGTATGGTTTAGGCTTAACCGTTTAGCAATAACGGCACCCATACTAAAAGTGTTATCACCGAATAAGGCACGGAGCAGAATAATAATATCAGGAACACTAAAGTTTCCACTATTTCCACGACCAATTAAGCATCGACTAGCAAATATGGCAAAGTAGCTAAAACAGGAAAATGTATGCTAGTGATTCTCGCATCGGAACCCTTCTTCGATTCCCCTACAGTAATAGTGTCAGTAAAACCATCCACATCTTTATGATGTGGTTCATCTAAGCTGCCCTCGAAGGGTATTCTACAAGCCGCGCAAAAATTATGTAATGACATTTCCTTAGCCTCATCATATAAATGAAAAGATACTGAAGGAGGTGAATTCTTAGGATAATAATAAAGTTTTGCACGAAAGTATTGGTAAGTAAGAGATACTGTTCGATCCGGTGGTGGAGGAAGTCGGTGAGGCCCGTATTTTCAGCCAAAGAATAAAAGTGTTCATAAATCCCGACTGCTCTCAAGAAATTATCACAAGGCCATTCACACGACCGTACTTCCGCTACGTGAGGAAGATTATACTGGGCCTTTTCTTTCTCCTTAGCTTGTTTATCCTTGGAGCTTTGGCTAGAAGAGCCCCTCAAAAGTCTCCTCATCATTTTCTGAAAATTTCTGAAAGTTTTAGTAACTTCAAAAGAAAAGTGAATCAAACTATACAAGATTGATAGCAACTACTCCCACAAGTGCCTAGAGCCTATATCATGCATTAGAATTACTTGGGAACTCATAAATTTGACATGCAAGCTCAAGAACAGGGTCACCTAGGCGGCAAAAATTTGCAATGAATAAAGCACTAGAACAAAAACTAATTGGACCATTGGAGGAGTCACATACCAAGCAACAATCTCCCAAAGCAGTTTTGTGAATAGAGTTTTGAGCAAGGAGATCGAAAATCGCAGCAAAATGAGCTAGAACTCGTGCTTGAGCTGGATGGGATTTTTTGGGAGGAAGATGGAGTGTGTGGGTGCAGGAATAAGTGGAGGGGGCCACCATGGGCCCACGAGGCAGGGGGGCGCGCCCTGGACCCTCGTGGCCAGGTGCTTGCCCCTCCTGCTGTGTTCTTTGTGCCTAAAATCCTCAAATATTCCATAAAAAATCATAGAAATTTGCAGGGCATTTGGAGAACTTTTATTGTTGGGATATTTTTATTGCATGGATAATTCAGAAAACAGACAGAAGATACTATTTTTGCTTTATTTATTCTAAATAACAGAAAGTAAAAAGAGGGTACATAAGGTTGTGCCTTCTAGTTTCATCCATCTCATGATCATCAAAATGAATCCACTAACAAGGTTGATCACGTCTTGTTAACAAACTCACTCCGACTAGCATGGAACCGAAGAAATTTCGAATAACACTAGGTTACCTCAACGGGGATATGAACATCCCCAACAATAAGAATACCATATTTTTTCTTGACAGTAGGAAGAGGAAATTCAAAACCTCCAATAATGATAGTTGGGATTTTTCCAATAGAATTGATGCTATGAACTTGAGGTTGTTTCCTCAGAAAGTGTACCATATGCTCATTACCATTAACATGAAAAGTGACATTGCCTTTGTTGCAATCAATAACAGCCCCTGCAGTATTCAAAAGGGGTCTACCAAGGATAATCGACATACTATTGTCCTCGGGAATATCAAGAATAACAAAGTCCGTTAAGATAGTGACATTTGCAACCACAACAGGCACATCCTCACAAATACCGACAGGTATAGCAGTTGATTTATCAGCCATTTGCAAAGATATTTTAGTAGGTGTCAACTTATTCAATTCAAGTCTACGATATAAAGAGAGAGGCATAACACAACACCGGCTCCAAGATCACATAAAGCAATTTTAACATAATTTCTTTTAATGGAGCATGGTATAGTTGGTACTCCTGGATCTCCAAGTTTCTTTGGTATTCCATCCTTAAAAGTATAATTAGCAAGCATGGTGGAAATTTCAGCTTCCGGTATCTTTCTTTTATTTGTAATGATATCCTTCATATATTTAGCATAAGGGTTTACTGTAAGCGTATCAGTTAAATGCATACGTAATAAGATAGGTCTAATCATTTCAGCAAAGCGCTCAAAATACTCATCATCCTTTGTCTTGGATGGTTTAGGAGGAAAAGGCATGGGTTTCTGAACCCATGGTTCTCTTTCTTTACCGTGCTTCCTAGCAACAAAGTCTCTTTTATCATAATGTTGATTCTTTGATTGTGGGTTATCAATATCAACAACAGGCTCAATCTCTACACCATTATTATTGCTAGGTTGAGCATCAACATGAACATTATCATTAACATTATCACTAGGTTCATGTTCATCACCAGATTGTGTTTCAGCATCGGAAATAGAAATATCGTTGGGATTCTCAGGTGTGTCTACAACAGGTTCACTAGAAGCATGCAAGGTCCTATCATTTTTCTTTTTCTTATTTTTAGAAGGACTAGGTGCCTCTAAATTATTTCTCTAAGAATCCTTCTCGATTCTCTTAGGGTGGCCTTCAGGATACAAAGGTTCCTGAGTCATTCTACCAGTTCTAGTAGCCACTCTAACAACAAAATCATGTTTATTATTTAATTCATCGAGCAAATCACTTTGAGCCTTAAGTACTTGTTCAGCTTGAGTGGTAACCATAGAAGCATACTTGCTAATGAGTTTAAGTTCACCTTTAACTCTAGCCATATAATCACTCAAGCATCCAATCATGAAAACATTACTCTTTAACTCTCTACCAACATAAGTATTAAAACTTTCTTGTCTAGCCATAAAGTCATCAAATTCATCTAAACATTGGCTATGAAATTTAGTAGACAGGATTTCAACTTTATCATATCTATAGAGAGAATTTACCTTTACTACCTGTGTCGGGTTATCAAGACAATGTGTTTCTTCAACAGGCGGTATATTAAGACCATGTATTTCTTCAATAGGTGGTAAATTCTTAACATCTTCAGCTTTAATACCTTTTTCTTTCATAGATTTCTTTGCCTCTTGCATATCTTCAGGACTGAGAAATAGAACTCCCCTCTTCTTCGGAGTTGGTTTAGAAATAGGTTCAGGAGTTGGCTCAATTGGCTCAGGAATTGGCTCAGGAAGAGTCCAATTATTTTCATTAGTCAACATATTATTCAATAACAATTCATCTTGGTTGACTGTTCTTTCCCTGAAAACACAACCAGCACAACTATCCAAGTGGTCCTTGGAAGCATCGGTTAGTCCATTATAAAAGATATCAAGTATTTCATTTTTCTTAAGAGGATGATCAGGCAAAGCATTAAGTAATCGGAGAAGCCTCCCCCAAGCTTGTGGGAGACTCTCTTCTTCGATTTGCACAAAATTATATATTTCTCGCAAGGCAGCTTGTTTCTTATGAGCAGGAAAATATTTGGCAGAGAAGTAATAAATCATATCCTAGGGACTATACACACAACCAGGATCAAGAGAATTAAACCAAGTTTTAGCATCACCCTTTAATGAGAACAGAAATATCTTAAGGATATAATAATAGCGAGACTTCTCATCATTAGTGAACAGGGTGGCTATATCATTTAACTTGATAAGATGTGCCACATCAGTTTCAGATTCATAGCCATAAAAAGGATCAGATTCAACTAAAGTAATAATCCCAGGATCAACAGAGAATTCATAATCCTTATCAGTAACAAAGATAGGTGAAGTAGCAAAAGCAGGGTCATATTTCATTCTAGCATTTAAAGTTTTTTGTTTAAGTTTAGCTAGTAACTTCTTAAGATCAGATCTATCATTGCAGGCAAAAAGATCTCTAGCAGTTTCTTCATCCATAACATAACCCTCAGGAACAACAGGCAATTCATATTTAGGGGAAAAACCTTCATCATCACTATCATCTATAATTTCATCTTCAATAATTTCATTCTCTCTAACCCTAGCAAGTTGTTCATCAAGAAATTCACCTAACGGCAAAGTAGTATCAAGCACAGAAGTAGTTTCATCATAAGTATCATGCATAGTAGAAGTGGCATCATCAATAACATGCGACATATCAGAATTCATAGCAGTACCAGGTTTAGGTGTCGCAAGCTTACTCAAAACGGGAGGAGAATCTAGTGTAGAGCTAGATGGCAGTTCCTTACCTCCCCTCGTAGTTGAGGGAAAAATCTTAGTTCTTTCGTCTTTCAAGTTCCTCATAGTGACCAGCAGATATAAATCCCAAGTGACTCAAAGAATAGAGCTATGCTCCCCGGCAACGGCGCCAGAAAATAGTCTTGGTAACCCACAAGTATAGGGGATCGCAACAGTTTTCGAGGGTAGAGTATTCAGCCCAAATTTATTGATTCGACACAAGGGGAGCCAAAGAATATTCTTAAGTATTAGCAGTTGAGTTGTCAATTCAACCACACCTGGATAACTTAGTATCTGCAGCAAAGTATTTAGTAGCAAAGTAGTATGATAGTAATGGTAACAGTGGCAAAAGTAAAGATAATAGTTTTGTAGTAATTGTAACAGTAGCAACGGAAAAGTAAATAAGCGAAGCACAATATGTGAAAAGCTCGTAGCCATTGGATCAGTGATGGATAATTATGTCAGATGCGATTCCTCATGTAATAGTTATAACATAGGGTGACACAGAACTAGCTCCAATTCATCAATGTAATGTAGGCATGTATTCCGAATATAGTCATACGTGCTTATGGAAAAGAACTTGCATGGCATCTTTTGTCCTACCCTCCCGTGGTAGCGGGGTCCTAGTGGAAACTAAGGGATATTAAGGCCTCCTTTTAGTAGAGTACCGGACCAAAGCATTAGCACTTAGTAAATACATGAACTCCTCAAACTACGGTCATCACCGAGAAGTATCCCGATTATCGTCACTTCGGGGTTGTCGGATCATAACACATAATAGGTGACTATAGACTTGCAAGATAGGATCAAAAACTCACATATATTCATGAAAACATAATAGGTTCAGATCTGAAATCATGGCACTCGGGCCCTAATGACAAGCATTAAGCATAGCAAAGTCATAGCAACATCAATCTCAGAACATAGTGGATACTAGGGATCAAACCCTAACAAAACTAACTTGATTACATGGTAAATCTCATCCAACCCATCACCGTCCAGCAAGCCTATGATGGAATTACTCACACACGGCGGTGAGCATCATGAAATTGGTGATGGAGGATGGTTGATGATGACGACGGCGATGAATCCCCCTCTTCGGAGCCCCGAACGGACTCCAGATCAGCCCTCCCGAGAGAGATTAGGGCTTGGCGGCGGCTCCGTGTCGTAAAACGCGATGAAACTTTCTCTCTGATTTTTTTCTTCGCAAAACGGAATATATAGAGTTGGAGTTGAGGTCGGTGGAGCATCAGGGGGGCCACGAGATAGGGGGGGGCGCCCAGGGGGAGGGGGCGCGCCCCACCCTCGTGGACAGAGTGTGGGCCCCCTCACTACAGGAATCAGCTACTTTGCCATCTGCCACGGCAGATGGTAAAGGCATGGATAGCGGACGGCAAAGGTCTTTGCCGTCCGCCACGGACGGCAAAAATGGACGGCAAAGTACGGGACGGCTAAGAGCTACGTTGCCGTCTGCTTCGGGCGGCTGACGGCAAAGGGGCCTTTGCCATCAGCAGCGGACGGCAAAGAATGTGGACGGCAATAAATGCGCTGTTACTCCGTTAGGTGGTTAACAGAAGGCCTTTGCCGTCCGCCGAATGATGTCAGCCGACGTCACTACACGGCAGGCCTTTGCCGTTCGCCGCTGTAGGCAAAAAATTTTCCTCTTTGCCGTCAGCCACTGTAGGCAAACTGACCAAATTGGTCAGCCTCGCAGGAAGTACAATTGCCTGCCACGTGTCCTCTTTGCCGTCCGCTGCTGATGGCAAAGAACCCTTTGCCGTCGATGGCAGACGGCAAAGATCCCGCATATTGTCTCTTTTTTCTGTTTTTTTAATCCAACAATTTTCACAGCAAATATATATGACATATATAGATATATTTCACACGGCTATTTAACAACAAATAAGTTTCATCGTACATACATATATAGTTCCATCCATTCATACATAGCAAGTTGCACATACACATAAGTTGCAACCATTAGGAAGTAGCACATACATATTACAATGCAAAGTTTCATCAAGATATCAAGTTCCATCGTAGCAAGCTAGAAGAATACTAGAAGAGAATGAAATAAAAAACAAGCACTCCATCATAGCAAGCTAGCTTCCGAGAAGTGAATGAAATCTGCAAAATGGCAAATAAGAAAGTTAGGAAAAGGTGACTAGAAGAAGAAGACTAGAAGAAGAAGCACGCCATCATTTGTGAGGTAACTTAGGTGAAATGGATCGTTTATGAGCTAACTTAGGTAAAATGCATCATTTTAGAGCTAACGTAGGTAAAATGGATCGTTTATGAGTTAACTAAGCTAATTATGCCGTTTTTTACATAAGTAAGGTGAGTACATGTCATTATTGAGCAAACCTAGTTAACTAAGCATATTATAACTAACTTAGGTCATTTTGGAGGAAACAAAGCTAAGTATAGATTGTTTTAGAGCTAACTTAGGTAAAATGGCTGGTTTTGGAGGTCAATAAGCTTATTAAGTCATTTTGCAGGAAAAGAAGCTAACTCTAGGTCATTAAGGTAAGAATATTAGATGAAATAAAGCTAAGTCTAGGTCTTTATGCATTTGTTAAGCAAAAAACTAGAGAAACTTACCTTGATCATGGAGGTGTGGGAGCGGGCTGGCTCATGCCAGTAGCTGGAGAAGGATCGTGTGATGCTTGTGTGGAGTTACGCTGCACCAAAGATCATTTCCAATGTTTCGTTAGCATGATGACACTCAAATGTTAAGACTAGCAAGTAACGTCCATTCAAATTAAACTCACCGTGCTCTCAGGAGCAATCTCTGGATCAATGGCTATGGAGCCACGGGACCTCCCGCCACTAGATATCATCACCTGCTCTGGATTGTAGGGAATCTGGCTCGGGTTAAACTCCTCCCCTTTCCTCGCCTTCCCCTTGACTTGCTTGTAAGAGGTAGTGTGGGCCATGGCATACAGGTCGTACCCCTCTGGCACCTTATCCGTCTTATTGTAGCATGCCTAAAAGAGAGAAACAAAGTAAATTAGTAATTAAAGGGCTCAAGCTAGCATGATGAATGAATTGCATTAATCATGAAGCAAACCACATACCCAATTCCGCCCGAACTGATATAAGCTGGAGCTACCTTGATGGTGTGGCACACCTTCAATTTGGGCACGTTTGTCCTTGGCCTCAGTCGGCTCCCCTTCCATCTTTCAACACCTGCCATGACAAAGAGTAAACGAAATTAGTACAACATAAAAAAATACCGACATGAATAATAATATGTATATCACTTAAGTGTATCATCATCAAGTACAACATAAAAAAATTGAATACCTGACACTACTAATAATCTCGATCAGTATCATCAATAAATGCAAAATCATCATCATCACTATAATCAATGACGGGCTCATAGGGTTCAGTGGCATCAACATGTGGAAGGCCACCTTTACGTAATTGGTCAAGCATTGAGAGGTCGTCCGCAGCAGTAACCTCTTCTTGTTCCGGCTCTTCTTGTTCCTCCTCTGGGGTGATGTGGGATTCACTGTCGCTGTCTACTTCAATGTTTTGGGGTGAAGTATACCGGTTCTTGAAACGCTTTTTGGAAAGACGTGTCTCTTGGAAGAATTCTCCTTCATATGTGTCTGGGTTATAGTCTTCATAATCCTCTTCCTTTGGGGGAGATAGTCTAGCACGTGGCGGCACTTCATAAACGACATCCCAACCTTTTAGATTTGGATTAGTTTGGCAGGCCCAGGGTAGATAGAATACTTGGGTTGCCTGTTGAGCCATAATATAGACATCAGGAACATCTAAATGGGTGCTTTGGTTGATTTCAACTAGCCCTATATGTTCATGAGTCCTTCTAGTCTCCTTCGGCTGAAACCAATAACATTTGAAGACTACAACATTCGGTGGGTTTTCACCATAGAATAGAAGTTCATAAATTGCTTCAACTCTCCCATAATACTCGGTACCTCCTTCGCCGACAGCAGATACACAACAATTTGTAGACTTTCGGTCGGCCATAGATAGCTCTTTGCCATAGGTACGAAAATGATACTTGTTGATGTCGTATTTGTCAAATGAACGGACCTTATAGTCAAAACCATTAGCGACTTGTCTCAATTCGGCGTCCATAGACTCTCAGTTAGCCTACAAGTTTAATATGAAAGGATTGTTGCATTACGCACAAATTAGTGAATGAAATGAAATTGTCTAATAGAATTTACCGTTTGTTTGAACCAAGAGATGAAACCGGGATAGCCGCCTCCTTGCTTTGCGAGAAGCTCATACTCTTCGATGGAATCCTTTTGGATCACCGCTCCATACGAGAATAGGGCGACGTATCGACTGTATGAAATATCTAGGAATAAGAGCAGTTCAAACGGAAATAGAAGTTGCGAAACAATGTACCGAGAACTTACTCGATGTACGGCCGCACTTCTATCAGGTTGTTGAAGATATACAACAAAATGGTACGCCATTCTTCGTTATCCAAAGGTACTGGATTTGAAACACTGGCTGGTGCGAGATTCCCTTTGAATAGGCTGAGGTTGGATCCACCCTTTTTAGGCTCGTCAGCATTGTACCGAGGCTTCGGATTATGCAAATGACGATTTTTGGTTTCGTAGTGTGCTGTCAGGAAGTTTGCCGCCTCCTCAGTGATGAATGCCTCAGCCATAGACGCTTCAATTCTATGTTTATTTTTACATTTTTCTTGAAGCGTCTTCTGCATCCTCTCAGTTGGGTAGCACCAACGATTTTGCATGCCCCCCCCCCCAATCTTGCCTCGGTCGGGAGATGCAAAATCAAATGCTGCATTGGATTAAAGAAGCCCGGTGGAAAGATCTTCTCTAACTTGCAGATCAACTCTGGCGCCAACTCTTCCATTTCTTCTAGCACGCCAGGCGATAGTTCTTTCGCAAAAAGAACACGGAAGAAAGAGCTGAGTTCAGCCAGTACGAGCCATTCATCCTCAAGGATGAAGCCACACAACATCACCGGTATTACCCGCTCAATCCATATGTGCCAATCATGACTCTTGAGACCAAATATCTTCAATTTATCAAGACTCGCTCCCCTCTTTAGATTCGCTGCATACCCATCGGGGAACATCAACTGCATTTTCACCCACAAGATAATTTCCCTCATAGCTGGCTGTCGGTGTCAAAACCGGCGGATCTCGGGTAGGGGGTCCCGAACTGTGCGTCTAGGTGGATGGTAACAGGAGACAAGGGACACGATGTTTTACCCAGGTTCGGGCCCTCTTGATGGAGGTAAAACCCTACGTCCTGCTTGATTGATATTGATGATGTGGGTATTACAAGAGTAGATCTACCACGAGATCAAGGAGGCTAAACCCTAGAAGCTAGCCTATGGTATGATTGTTGTTCGTCCTACGGACTAAAACCATCCGGTTTATATAGACACCGGAGAGGGCTAGGGTTACACAGAGTCGGTTACAAGGGTAGGAGATCTACATATCCGTATCGCCAAGCTTGTCTTCCACGCCAAGGAAAGTCCCATCCGAACACGGGACGAAGTCTTCAATCTTGTATCTTCATAGTCTTGGAGTCCGGCTAATGATGATAGTTCGGCTATCCGGACACCCCCTAGTCCAGGACTCCCTCAGTAGCCCCCGAACCAGGCTTCAATGACGATGAGTCCGGTGCGTATATTGTCTTCGGCGTTTGCAAGGCGGGTTCTCCTCCATATTCCATGTGTTTGCCGAATAGTGTCCGGTTTCTTTATAAATGTTGCGCTCCTTGGCTTCCACGTCCAATAATGGCCCTCTTCCACGTGTCGTATGAATGCGAAAAGCCAGGGTATTTTTACGTTTTACCCCCCTAGCTGCACGAATAAGCTGCCTATAAGAGAGGCGAGGATCCAGATCCGAATCAGACCATCCTCCTTCCGCAAGTACTCATCGAAGCACATCTGAAAAAATCCATTCCAACATGGACAGTCGAGACGGCTCCTCCTCTCGCGCTCCCAGTCCTCAGTCAGGAGATTGGAGGAGATGTTCAGTCCCGCATAGCGAGTTAGTGACGCTCCAAGCAGAGGGATACCTTCCCCCAGCCTTTATGGTTCCAGTTCGAGCCGGACTGGCCACCTACAAGGGTGGGAAGCAGGCGGAGAGCGTCCCCAATCCCTCTAAAGGAGAGCGGGTATGCTTCATCCCCTACCTAATAAGGGGACTCGGATTTCCCATACATCCGTTTCTCCGGGGGCTCCTGGAGTTCTATGGACTCCAACTTCACCACCTCACACCTGCCTCCATTTTGCATATCACGGGCTTTGTAGCTCTTTGCGAGCTGTTCTTGGGCATCGAGCCCCATTTTGCGCTGTGGAAGAGATTGTTTTCTTCGTACCCCGTTCTCGCGAGGGGTCGATATATCAAGTGGGCGGAGCCGCAAATATGGCGCATCGCCGGGACCGGATATCTATCTGGAACCCCGAAGAAGGCGTCCCAAGACAGGCCTTCGGAGTGGTTCTATATGGAAGACGCCCCGCTGCCGGATCCAGTTCGGATCGGCCTCCCGGAGTTTAGCAACGCTCCTATGAAGAAACGCCTGAGTTGGCGCCCGCGGAGCCCTCAACGGGAAGATGATAGGAGCGTCCAATATCTGATGGGCCAGATAAGGTTACTGGCCCATTCTGGATTGACCATGATTGGAGTCATGGCCACATGCATTATGCGAGGGGTGCAGCCGCTCCAATATAGGGGCCACCCCATGTGGGATTTCAACGGGGAGAATGACGCCACTCGTCATGGCCGCAAGGGGCTGGGATCGGCCGCCGATCTGGTGAAGATCCTGTCCTGCTTGTACAAGGGGGAGAAGGAGGACTTCCTCCGCACGAGTCCATTGAATGGATTCTCCATGAATAACCCTCGGAGCTGGGTAAGCAGACGTTTATATATCCGATCCATGCTTTCAAAGATAAGTGTCTCACTTTATGACTTCGACGCAGGAACTGCGCCGGGATGTGGAGGGCATAGAAAGCCCGACTCCACAACCCGAGGATCTGGGAAGATCCCTTGATCCGGCCTTCGGAGAGGATCCGGACATAATGGTGGAACTGATTGACGGGGTGTTCCACCAACTCAGCATAGACAATGCTCTAGTCGCCATTATGGCTGACTACCCCGGTTTATCTCCGGCTTCCCAGGCGAGTATGACCGAAGCCCTGACACCATTACCTTTTTAATGATTATTTCTGACCACCGTGTACCAATGGTGCTTCGCAGGAGGTGCCTTTACGGTGGGAAGCCGAGCCCGCGGCGACTGACCAGCCAGGGTCAGTGCGGCCCAGCAGGCGGAAGAGGAGTGCGGCACGAATTGAAACGTCGCCGCAAAGGTATGGCGCACCATTGTCTTTAAGGGAAAGACTCCTGGGAGGTATATTAATGCTCATGATTCTTCCAGGAGAAAGAGCGCTCGCCGGACTGTGCCCGGAGAGGTTGCCAACCAAGCCTCCGCCAGCCAGGCTCCAACACCTGGTCCGGAGGGGGAGGCGAGCGCAAGGCGTGAGCCGGATGCTCCTCCAGCGGAGGATGCCGACAGGTTGTCCGCCACCAGGTCTAAGGTGGAGAGCGCCATGAATCACAGGCGTCGTCGGACAGTTCTTCGTGACGCGTGTTTCTCCCCAGAGGCGTTGAATGCCTTTAATGCGGGAGACGCGCACCTCCGTGCTGCTCAAGATGGTTTAACCAGAGCCACGGAGCAGTATGTGAAAGACATACGGGTGAGGAATTTTAATAGTTATATATGCCAGTAGCCCCCGAGACTTAAAATAGTTAAACTAACTGATTTAAGGATCTTTTGTTATGCATGATCTTATGGAGAAGAATACCCACCTGTCCCAGGAGCTTCAAGAATGCAAGGCCCAACTTGAGGCCGCACTAGCCACCGCCGGGGGAGCCACAGAGACCCCCTCTGGTAATACATATTTCGAAAAGAGAAGTAGTTTATGAAGTGCGGCGTGTGTGTTTAGTCTGACAATAATATTGCAGAGGGTGCCGGACTAGATCTGGACAAGCAACATCTGCTGCGCCAGCTGAAGGCCGGCGAGAAGGTGCTTATGAGGGTGCAGCAGGAGAGGAACAAACTCCAAGATGCCAACACCCAGCTTGGCGAAGAACTAAAAGATGTTCGGGTCCAGCTATCTAACTCCGTAAAGGAGAATCGGCGGCTTCGTCGCGCATTTACAGTAAGTGCTTAAGCAAACTCTTTTGAAAAGAAGAGTTCGGCGAGGAAGTCGATTGACAGAAATGTGTTTGTAGGTGTGCTCACGGGTCTTCCGGTGGAGGAAATGCCTGGTTCCACGGGTGACCTTCTTCCCGAGCTGCTGCAACTGCACGAACATGTCCGGCAGGCGATGAGCGGCATCGTTCAGGCCTTATGGCCTTCTGGCTCCCTACCCGAGGGTCTTCGAGGGCTTGCTGAGAAGCTTCAGGGAGTACGGCAGCGCTTCCGTCTGTGGAAGATATCGGCCTGCCGTCAAGGCACCAGGGAGGCCTGGGCCATGGTGAAGACGCGGTACACGAAGGCTGATCCAAACCACATGGCCGAGGTCAGACCTGTGGGGCCCGATGGGAAGGAGATCCCTGTGAGCCTGATGTACGGCCAAGTAGAGTTGGACGCGAAATATTCCCAACGGGACTGTAAACTAGACAGCCTGTTAGATGGGATTGAAGAGGAGTACAATCAGTCAGTTTGACGATGTAATTTAAAATGACATGTAAAATGCCTTCTAGCCGGATTGTAGATCGTTTGTCTTTGTGGACCTTTTCGCTTCAACCTCGGGACCCAACAGTCCGGAGTGTGTCCGGATACCCTTACGGTTATATAAAAACCGGGGCATGCATGGAGACTAGGCGTAGGGGTCATAATTGCTTTATCAGACAAGTGCCCAACTAGCTATGTTATATTACATGGTTAGTAAGAAACATCTTCCAGGGAGAATAGTTCCGTTAGGGGTTCCTTTCCCTGGGAGGCATGCCCTAAAGTGCATATCCAGACTGCGAAAAGAGCAGAAAAAGCATCTGGGGGCAGATAAATAAATAAGTAATAAATCATCTTTCAAGTCACCGATCGAATATTCCCTTAAGAACGCTAGCCTTCGGCTTCACCCAGTCTGAGGTACACATCCGGCTGACCCGGCAGTAACAATCGCAGAGGTGCTCCCTTTACCTCCTAGCCGAACAATCGGGAATGTAGGGGTAAGCACAGGAGCCAGGCAACCCAGATTGGCCAAAACTTAAGTCATATTGATGCATATAATGGTGAGTAAAAGGTACATGCGGAAGTATGACACATGTGTTGGGCATGAAGCCCGTATAAATAAGCTTCTGTTAAAGAAGCCCCCAGGTATAACGAGTGCGAGTAGCACATCGAGTGTGTGCGAACAATGCGCAGATCAGCCCTCAAAGGCTTTTACTGAAAGAGGGAGGAAAAAGGAGGGAAACAAAAGACAGCGAAAAAAATATGAAAGGTGGACGGAGGAAGGAGACGAACTCTGAGTCCGGCGCTAGGCGTAGAATCTTCGGAGACGGGCTGCGTTCCATGGGTTCGGCTCGAGTCGGTTGTTAGATGCGTTGCGTAGACGGTATGCACCGCCGGTAAGGACTTGGTCGATGATGAAGGGACCTTCCCATTTGGGCTTAAGTTTGTCCTTTTTCTTGTCCGGCAGGCGTAGAACTAGCTCGCCAACATTGTAAGTTTTGGCTCGTACTTCTCTGCTTTGATATCTTCGAGCCTGCTGCTGATAGAATGCGGAACGGGATTTTGCCACGTCGCGCTCCTCCTCTAAGGCATCCAAACTGTCCTGCCGATCCAACTCGGCTTCTCTTTCTTTGTTCATGCGCACGCGAGGTGAGTCATGAATTATATCGCAGGGCAAAACTGCCTCTGCGCCGTATACCATAAAAAATGGTGTGAATCCAGTAGTGCGGTTTGGGTGGTCCGCAACCCCCAGAGTACGGAGTCGAGCTCCTCTACCCAGTGCGTGTTAGATTCTGTGAGGGACCGCACTAATCTGGGTTTAATGCCGCTCATGATTAGACCATTTGCTCATTCGACTTGACCGTTAGTTTGAGGGTGATAGACTGAAGCGTAGTCGAGCTTGATGCCCATGTTTTTGCACCAGAGTTTAACCTCGTCGGCCGTGAAATTCGTGCCGTTATCAGTGATGATGCTGTGGGGGATGCCAAAACGGTGTACTACCCCGGATATGAAGTCTATCACAGGTCCGGATTCTGCCGTTTTAACCGGCTTGGCCTCTATCCATTTGGTGAATTTGTCCACCATGACCAATAAGTAATTTTGCTTGTGGGTTCCCCCTTTAAGGGGTCCAACCATGTCAAGCCCCCAGACCGCGAACGGCCAAGTGATGGGTATAGTTTTGAGGGCGGTGGGTGGCATGTGGCTTTGATTAGCAAAGAGCTGGCAACCGACGCATCGTTGGACTAAGTCCTGAGCATCTGCCCGGGCTGTCGGCCAATAAAATCATGTACGGAAGGCCTTGCCTACAAGGGCCCGGGCTGCGGCATGGTGCCCGCCGAGTCCGGCGTGAATTTCAGCCAGGAGATTTCTCCCTTCCTCTTCGGAGATACACCTTTGAAGGACTCTGGTTGTGCTTTTCTTATAAAGTTCTCCCTCATGGACCTTGTAGGCTTTAGATCGCCGAACTATGCAGCGGGCCTCATTTTGGTCTTCGGGAAGTTCCTGCCTAATTAAGTAGGCTAGGAATGGTTCTGTCCACGGTGCAATTACTGCCATTATTTCGTGGGCTGAAGGTGTTATTTCATTGGCTGAGCCACCGATTGTGTCAGAATGTTCCGTGTTGGGTGGTGTAGTTGGTTTCGGGTTGTTGTTTCCGGACTCCTCTTCCCATAATACGGATGGATTAAAGAGCCGCTCCAGGAAGATGTTTGGAGGGATGGCGTCGCGTTTTGCGCCGATGCGTGCCAACACGTTTGCTGCCTGGTTATTATCCCGGGCTACATGGTGGAATTCGAGTCCTTCGAACCGAGCTGACATTTTTAGGACGGCGTTACTGTAGGCTGCCATTTTCGGATCCTTGGCGTCAAAGTCTCCATTTACTTGGGATATTGCAAGGTTTGAATCCCCGCACACCCCTAGGCGTTGAATACCCATGGAGATTGCCATCCGGAGACCATGTAGAAGGGCCTCGTATTCGGCTGCGTTGTTGGAGTCCATGTACATTATTTGAAGTACGTATTGGACTGTGTCTCCGGTTGGGGACGTCAAGACGACGCCAGCCCCCAAGCCAGCCAACATTTTGGAGCCGTCGAAATGCATGATCCAATTGGAGTATGCGCCGTACTCTTTAGGGAGTTCGGCTTCGGTCCATTCGGCGATGAAGTCAGCCAAAACTTGCGACTTTATAGCTCGCCGCGGTTTGTAGGTTATGTCAAATGGTAAGAGCTCAATGGCCCATTTTGCAATCCTGCCCGTCGCGTCGCGGTTGTTTATAATATTGTTGAGAGGTACTTCGGAGGCCACCGTTATGGAACACTCTTGAAAGTAGTGTCGCAGCTTCCGGGATGCCATGAACACCGCGTACGCTATCTTTTGATAATATGGGTACTGGGACTTGCATGAAGTTAAGACAGTGGATACGTAGTACACTGGTTTTTGAAGAGGGAATTTGTGCCCTTTTGTTTCTCGTTCGACGACGAGTACCGCGCTGACAACTTGATCTGTTGCCGCGATATATAAGAACATCGGTTCGCCCAGGTTGGGCGCGGCCAGGACCGGATTTGTTGCCAATATGGCCTCAATTTCTTCGAGTCCGGCCGTGGCAGCATCCGTCCATTCAAAGTGTTCGGTGCGCCGGAGGAGGCGATAGAGGGGCAGTGCCTTTTCTCCCAAACGGGAGATGAAGCGGCTTAGAGCCGCCACGCATCCAGTTAGTTTTTGTATTTGTTTGAGGTCTTTTGGGATATCCAATTGTGACAGAGCTCGGATCTTGGCTGGGTTTGCTTCAATTCCTCTACCGGATACAATGAAGCCCAAGAGCTTTCCGGCTGGTACGCCGAAAACACATTTTTCCGGGTTGAGCTTAATGTCATATGCTCGGAGGTTGTCGAATGTAAGCCTCAAATCGTCTACTAGAGTTTCGACGTGTTTGGTCTTAATGACCACATCGTCTACGTATGCCTCCACTGTTTTGCCTATCTGGGTAGCCAGACATGTCTGAATCATGCGCTGATATGTTGCGCCGGCGTTTTTGAGTCCGAAGGGCATTGTGTTGAAGCAGAATGGTCCGTATGGAGTAATGAATGCCGTTGCGGCCTGGTCTTTTTCCGCCATCTTGATTTGCTGGTATCCGGAGTATGCGTCGAGGAAGCACAATGAATCGTGCCCTGCGGTAGCATCGATGATTTGGTCGATGCGGGGAGGGGGAAAGGATCCTTTGGACAAGCCTTGTTAAGGTCTTTGAAATCGACACAAAGGCACCAGGATTTGTCCTTTTTTGGTACCATTACCAGGTTTGCTAGCCAGTCCGGATGTTTTATATCTCTGATGAATCCGGCTTCTAAGAGTTTGGCTAGCTCCTCTCCCATTGCCTGTCTTTTGGGCTCGGAAAATTGCCGAAGAGCCTGTTTGACTGGCTTGAATCCTTTTAGGATATTTAGGCTGCGTTCTACTAGCCTGCGTGGGATTCCTGGCATATCTAAAGGGTGCCAGGCAAAAATGTCCCAATTTTCCCGAAGGAATTCTCGTAGTGCGACTTCTACATCGGGGTTTAATTTTGCCCCAATGGAGGCCGTCTTTGTGGGGTCCGTTGGATGGACTTGGAATTTGACTATTTTGTCTGCTGGTTTAAAAAAGGTGGACTTAGATCTCTTATCGAGTATCACATCGTCCCTATCCACTGTGGAGCGCAGCGCAGTGAGTTCCTCTGCCGCTAGGGCTTCGGATAGTGCCTCTAGGGCTAGTGCGGCTGTCTTATTTTCAGCGCGGCGTGCTATATCTGGATCACTGACCAGAGTGATGATTCCATTGGGCCCGGGCATTTTAAGCTTCATGTACCTGTAATGGGGTATAGCTTGGAAAATTGTGAATGCCTCTCGCCCTAACAAGGCGTGATATCCGCTGCCGAACGGGGCCACTTGGAACGTGACCTCCTCGGACCTGTAATTGTCCGGTGAGCCGAACACTACATCTAGTGTGATTTTTCCTGTGCAGCGTACTTCCCGACTAGAAATTATTCCTCTGAAGGTTGTGCTGCTTCGCTCATTGCGGCTCCAGTCAATTTCCATTTTTTGGAGGGTTTCCTCATAGATGAGGTTTAATCCGCTGCCGCCATCCATGAGTACCTTGGTAAGACGAAAGTCGTCCACTATCGGACTGAGGACCAATGCGGCTGGTGCCCGGGCTATTCAGAATTTAGGTTCATCGCTGGCATTAAAGGTGATAGTTGTGTCGCTCCATGGATTTGTTGTTGCTACTTGGTAGACTTCGGCGAGGCTGCGGATTGTTCGTTTCCACATATTATTTGATGCGAAAGTCTCGAAGACTGTTAATACCGTACTGGTACTGTTGGGCTGGTTACCTGGGGCTAGAAAACCTTCGCCACTTTTGGCCACCTGCCGTAGTATCCAACATGCTCCAAGGCTATGTGTTGGAGTGGCGCCCTCTGTACTATAGATTTTACAGGGTCCGTTGAGCCATCCCTCCAGTACGATTCCGTGCCCTTTAAGGGGTTTTTGCTTTTTGGTTTTTAACCCAGGTGCTTGAGTATGACGCACCCTTTTATTTCGAACTAGGGTTGTGTTCAGGGCCGGATTGTCCCAAAACCTGGTTTCGGTTTTCCAGGCACTCTCCATCGCACAGTATTTTTGTACTATGGTCGCCAGGTCGGCGAAGCATGTAACTTCGCGACGACTTATGGCGTTCATGATTCCCTTGTCCGTGCAATTATTGCAGAAAATTGAGATTGTGCTTTCCTCACGGCAGTCCTTTATCCTGTCCATAACCAGGAGGAATCTGGCCCAGTAATGATGTACTGTTTCATCGGGCTCTTGCCGTATTTGAGATAGATCGCTTATGTTTGGGTGGGCGGGCAGAATTAAATTCGGAACCCTGCCCAATCTGAGGCTCAAAGGCCGAGAAGTTTCCGGATTTGGAAGCTTGGATTGCTGGATGTTATCCAACAAATCTGGTCCGATGCCTGACTTTAGGTTCAGTACTCGATTGACGTCCGTCCCTCCGCGGGAATCCGGCATGGAGGGATCGGGAATCCGGACATAACTGGTCATTAACATGGAAGAAGAGTCGCCGCGTTCTTCCTCTACCACAACAACGTGGTGGGTAGCCTGGGGAGAGTTATTTTCTCTCAGATCGGTTTTAAGCCCAATCTGATCGTAGTCTGTAGCGACTCCCAGGGCGGCGATGTGATCCAAGAGCTCATTTACGGAGGAGAGCTCCATCAGATCTAGCTGCTCGGCGAATTCCGAGTTGACGTGAAGATTGCTTTTGATGACCTGAGAGGTCATTGTCGGAGCGGTGGCCAAACAGGCGGTCATAAGAAAACCGCCTAGCCGGATAGTTTGGCCAGTGGCCAAAGCTCCCTTGACGACGGCGCCGTCTTTAAAGACGGGAAAAGGCATCCCTCCTGATTGCGACGGCACAGAGGAACTCTCAATGAAAGCACCAATGTCGGTGTCAAAATCGGTGGATCTCGGGTAGGGGGTCCCTAGCTGTGCGTCTAGGCGGATGGTAACAGGAGACAAGGGACACGATGTTTTACCCAGGTTCGGGCCCTCTTGAGGGAGGTAAAACCCTACGTCCTGCTTGATTGATATTGATGATGTGGGTATTACAAGAGTAGATCTACCACGAGATCAAGGAGGCTAAACCCTAGAAGCTAGCCTATGGTATGATTGTTGTTCGTCCTACGGACTAAAACCATCCGGTTTATATAGACACCGGAGAGGGCTAGGGTTACACAGAGTCGGTTACAAGGGTAGGAGATCTACATATCCGTATCGCCAAGCTTGTCTTCCACGCCAAGGAAAGTCCCATCCGGACACGGGACAAAGTCTTCAATCTTGTATCTTCATAGTCTTGGAGTCCAGCTGATGATGATAGCTCGGCTATCCGGACACCCCCTAGTCCAGGACTCCCTCACTGGCCTTCCAAGATTGAACCATGCCTTTGGCTTCGTCCAGTTCTGCTTTCCTTTCGGTTCTTTCATGTTTTGTAACGGCTTATCACATAGCGCCTCCAGATCGACTCTAGCCTTAGTATTATCCTTTGACTTCCCATCTATGCCGAACAATGTACCAAAAAGTGCCTCGGCGATATTCTTCTCAGTGTGCATCACGTCGATGTTGTGTGGGCAAAGGAGGTCTTTGAAGTAAGGCAGATCCCATAAGCATGTTTTATGAGTCCAGGTGTGCTCAGAATTATACCCCTTGAAGTACCCTGGACACTCTGGATCTGGCTCGAGAGCGTTTAACTGATCCAGGGTCTATTGGCCTGTCAACGCAGGTGGTGCAGAGTTTTTTACAACTCTACCTCTGATGAAGTTCTTTTTGTCTTTCCTGAACTTATGGCGAGGATCCAGGAACTGTCTATGCATGTCGAAGCAAGAAAACTTGCGACCGGCCTGAAGCCAACGAAACTCAAGAGCTCCCTTGCATGTGGGGCACGGGAACCTTCCATGCACACACTAGCCAACGAATAGCGCATACGCCGGCAAGTCATGCGTCGAGTACATGTACCAGACACGCATTATGAAGTTTCGTTTGCTATAGGCGTCGTATGTCTTGAACCCATTATCCCAGGCTTCTTGCAATTTGTCCTTAAGCGGCTGCATGTACACATTCATATTTTTCCCCGGATAGTTGGGCCCTGGAATTATCAACGTCAGGAAAATGTTCTTTCTTTGCATAATCTGTCCGGGGGGGGGGGAGATTGAGTGGAAAGACAAATACGGGCCAACAACTGTATTGGGCTGCCGTCATACCAAACACACCGAACCCATCGGTGCTGATGCCGACTCGAGGATGCCTCGGATCTGCCGCTTTGTCAGCATGTAATTCATCAAACTTTTTCCACGCAACACCATCCGATGTGTGTACCATCATCAGATTCCCATCTGCATCTAGTTCGGTTCTTTTGCCTATTTTGTGCCATGTCATCTGTCTGGCCGTCTCTTCGACCATGAAAAGACGTTGAAGTCTTGGTACGATTGGCATATACCGAAGAACACTAACAGGGATTTTGGTCTGTGTCTTCTCACCCATACCGTTGTCTACCACAATATACCTGGAAGACTTGCAAATGGGACAATAGTTCAAGTCCGCATAGTCAAGCCTAAATAAGGCACATCCTTTCTCATATGCATGTATCTTCTCATAGGGCATCTTCAGTGCACGGAGGATTTTGTCCGACTGGTACAGGTTTGCAGGCATTACATGGCCTTTGGGCAGAAAGCGTCCAAATACTGTCATAATTGCGTCATAGCATTCTCTGCCCAAGTTGAACTGAGCCTTGAAAGCCATTACTTGTGAGATGTCATCCAACTGACAAATCTCAGTGTGCTTGTGGAGCGGACGTTTTGAAGACTCCAACATTTCATTGAAGGCCTTTGCCGATTCCTCCATCTCCTCGTCCGAATCCCGAGCATCATCATAGTCTTGCACCATATTTTCGATCCCGGTACCATGCTCGTCGGTGCGACGATGATCCACCTCAACTCGGTCACGTTGGGCAGACTCACCATGAAATGTCCACACCGTATAATCGGGCGTAAAACCATTCTTCTGCAGGTGTTTACCCATTTCAGCCTCTGTCCTCTTTTCCCAATTGCCGCATCAGAAACAGGGGCACCAAGTTTTCCTTTGGCCATTTGCAAATGCGGCTTGCACAAACCCCTTGGTTTTTGTGAACCATTCAGCGCTCCATTTGTTCTGACCAGTGTGACCGGTATACATCCACGCACGATCACTCATCTTGACTTTCAGAGCTACTGGACACACAACAATTATATATATAATTCACCATGTATATATTCATCAGTTGATCTACTTTGTCAATTTTATTACGTCCATGCAACCTACACTCTAATAGGTAATGATAGGTCCTAATCCCACCCGAGTATGTGTAGATTGGGTTCATTTTCCCATGCTATGCTCCGGATCCGACGCAAAATTTCGGCAGCACCTCCCCGCTGTTTTCCTGATACATGTCTCTGCAATAAACAGAGAGGATGTGTACCCGGAGAACAACAGGGGAGGCACTGACGAAATTTATGTGTCGGATCCGAAGCAAAGCATATGGGAAAACGAACCCAATCTACACATACTCGGGCTGTCCATGGATAGCGTTGGACAATTCGAAAGAATCAAGGTTATAAATATGCAAATGCATGCATATTTATAACTATGACGCTTTCGAACGGGAGACACATATTGGTTACACATACTGATGATTCAAGACACATATATAGCTAGCTATCAAGTTTCATCGGCACGAACACCGGAACAGAGCAAATAATTAATGGGGGAGGAGGACATGTCATTTGTGCTCACCCACGAACGAAGGGGCAGAGCTCGTCAAACGCATGGCGTGGTCGTCGAACACCAAACCTCGCAGCGGTGAAACAACTGCACATTTAAATCAACCCGATCAACACAATTATATATGATGTTTTTCATAACAAAATCGAAAAATATATGACCTAATTAACTAATAATTCACAAATATAAGACCCTGTCGGCCTCGGGGGGTCGGGTTTCGGGGTGTCTAGGTGTCGTGCAATTGTCGGGGTGTGGTGTCCGGGTCGGGGTGTCGGGGTCAGGGGTCAGTGGGTCGGGGTGTCGGGGTCAGGG
>NC_041383.1:139430554-139436152 GCF_002162155.2 Triticum dicoccoides | reverse complement strand
GGGGCGTCGGGGAGGAGAGAGGAAGAGAAGGGGGAGTAACGGGCGGGGCGTGGCGGCCGTTAGTTACTCGGCTCTTTGCCGTCCGCCGTTGTCTCTCTTTGCCGTCCGCTAGCGGACGACAAAGAGGTGGGGGTGTTAAGTTTTTTTTTTAAACGGGTGTGGGTGGGGGCCACCTCCCTCTTTGCCGTCAGCTGTCTGACGGCAAAGATTCTTTGCCGCCAGCTGGCGGACGGCAAAGAAACGACTCATGGCAAAGAGGTTCTTTGCCGTCCGCCATTTTCTTTGTCATCTGCTTTACGGTAGCTGATGTCAAAGAGCTTCTTTGCCGTCAGCTAGCTGACGGCAAAGATCTGGCTGATGGCAAAGTAGCTGATTCCAGTAGTGACTGGCCTTGATTCTTTCGCCAGTATTTTTTATATTTTCCCAAAGTTATCTCCGTAGATTTTCAGGTCATTTCGAGAAATTTTGTTTTCTGCACAATAAACAACATCATGGCGGTTCTGCTGAAAAAAGCGTCGGTCCGGGTTAGTTTCATTCAAATCATGCAAGTTAGAGTCCAAAACAAGGGCAAAAGTGTTTGGAAAAGTAGATATGTTGAAGACGTATCAGTGGGTCGGGCTGACGCGGCGGACGCACCCAAGCATGCCTGTGCCGCCTTATATCCGTCCTACATTTGAAACGGATATGAGAGGTGCCGGTCAGACCAGGCGTTTGAGGCATGTTCGAGACCTCCGGTTGGGTCGGTCTTTTGTGACCGGTCAGTGACCGAACGGTCTGCCTGGACATTTGAGACGGATATAGGGCGCCCGACTGTAGATGCTCTTATGGTCTGATCATTACACTACAACCACAACATGCAACTCAGTATGTTGGAATTATACTTATCAATTATAATACCCGCAAGAAAAAACTTAGTATGTCTTTAGAATTTAATCTTACACAATTTTTTATACCAAGTACATTATGATTTTTTAATCAATTTTGGATAATTTAATTTTGATTTTATTTTAACATTTATATTAAAATCTTATGCTTCAGATTCATATTTTTAACTTTAAATTCCAATTAAGAAAAAAAGTTGGATGAGTTGCACTCCATTTGGTTCAGTAACCCGAGAGACCTAAGTTCGGCCGAAATATGGGCCTTTACACACAAGCATTGTACGTATCTCTTACTTCCTCCATTTCATAAGCGCGGACGCACTATATTATGGAATGGAGGGAGTACTGATAATACTATGACGGATATCTGGCGGCGGCGAGAAGTTTCTCTAAAGAGCATGCAAAAGATGAGCAGTCACTAAGCATAAATGGATATACTTAAAGTATTGTGTAGAGGGATGGTCACCTTAATCACCGTGGGACAAGATAAAAAGGGTCTGAAAACTCCAACCACTGATCCACACTGAAGCATGGAGGAGAGAGAAGAGGAAGGCAGGGACGACGCATACCAACATAGAAAAGAAAAGGCCAAAAAAAAAACTAGCCAAGAGTGGAGTGAGTGAAACTATGAAAGTACTCACACCGTTTCATAACGTAGTGCATACAATTTTTTTAAATGTCAAACCTCACAAACTTTGATCAAGTTTATGAAGAAAAATATCTACATCTAAAATGCCAAACATACATCTTTAGATTCATGATAAGATATAGTTTCATATTTTATATATTTGGTATTGTAGATATTAATAGTTTTTCGTATAAACTTGTCAAAGTTTATAAAAACTGACCTTTCAATAAATATATAATATCCTGATAAGTGTCACACGTATGACACGAAGTAATTCCGCCCTGACATTTTTTGATGGCAAGTTTTGTTAGCCAAGGATGACAACTTTTATGGTGAAGCATGACAACTTTTTGTTGGATAAGTTTTAGTTTTTTTTCGGATGACAATTTTAGGTGTAAAAAGCGGTGTTACTTCGTGTCACATGTGTGACACCTACTCCCTTTGCTGTCTTATACTACTAGTTTACGGAGGAAGTATCATTTAGGGACATATATGCAGTGCATTATGAAACCAGAGGGAGTAGTGCCTTGGCTATATATGGAACCGTCCTACTGTCGTGTTGCTCCAGGTGGGAAAAATAGAGAGGGGGTCCGGAGTTGCTTGGCCATGGATGAACGCGGAATTGCTTGCTCAACCCCGATGGTGTGGACCGTGGAGTGAGCTCCTCCGAAGTTGCTCTAGCCTCTAGGTGCGAAAAGTGGAGGAGGGGTGCGCGCGCCGACCGAATTTCGTGTTTTGACCCTTTTTGGATAGTATTTCAGGATCTGACCCCTGTTTAATTTTTTTTCGAGATTTGACCCTTTTGCTACCGCCAGGGCCTCTGGCGGTAGGGTTAGATAGCCTACCGCCACGGCCCATGGCGGTAGGGGTGCGACGGAGGGGGACGGCGGCCGTTTGACTGCGCTGAACATGGTTAAGCACCTACCACCAGGAGCCCTGGCGGTAGGCTGTGCGACCCTACCGCCAGAGCCCATGGCGGTAGGGTCCTGTTTCAGTGTAATGTTTCTGTAACGAAGAATTGAAGGGCCCTGGCGGTAGGCTGTGCGACCCTACCGCCAGAGCCCATGGCGGTAGGGTCCTGTTTTTTCAGTGTAATGTTTCTGTAATGAAGAATTGAAGTGCCCTGGCGGTAGGCTGTCTGACCCTACCGCCAATGTCCTTGGCGGTAGGGTCCTGTGTTTTATGAATTTAAGTTCAATTGATTGCTTCTTTTCAAATGCAATATGACAGTAATATTATAGCAAGTTTCATAAATATGACAACAATATCACAGATCTCAAACAATTAAACTTGGGCATCACATACACATTAACAAATTTGAAGTGCATAGAACATTTCAAACGAACTTCAACTAATTAGTAAACGGAGTTCCACATAGTTTCACAAATAGCAAACACATAGATCCACAAATAGCAAACACATAGTTCCACGTAGCTTCATAACCACTAGAAAAGTTCAACCAAACGAAGTTCAACCAAACTAAAAGAGCCAACTATTGAAGAGCATAATCAGTTGCTCCTTCCCCTCTTGGAGGTACGGTCCTCGTTACTCTTTGAACGAGTGTCTTCGGTCTTCTTCTTGGGCCGTCGAGGAACCGGTCTCTGGAAAGGTTCCGGACTCAGCAAATCCTTCGTCTTCGGATTCCTCTTCTTCGGCAGCTGAGATGCTTGAGACGTTTGAGTTGCTGGAGGTCCATAATCTTCATCGTACTCCTCCTCCCCGTTGCTCTCATCCTCCTCCTCCCCTTCTTCATATGTGGCCTCCTCCTCCTCCTCCTCCTCCTCCTCCTCCTCCTCCTCCCCAACCAACCTAGATGACGAGGGAGCATGGCTCGATGAGCCGATGATACCCTGTGTGGCTACAGGCTGATAAGCTTCAACTGACCCAGATCCAGCACACCCAAGCAGCCCTACCAGCTTGGGACAACGCTGCACGAACTTCTGCACACACAATGAAGCAAGGTCATAATAAGTATCAGATCGACTGCTTGCAAGTGAAAAAGATGCATCTGTTCCGAGGAGGCTGAAAATGTACCTTCATCGTCCCCCTGACTCTGGTCTCCGATTCTATGCTCCCGGGAAGATCACCTAGTGCATCTGAGGCATCGAAGATGCATCTGTTCAGCTCACCGGACTGCAACGGCATAAGTCAGTCACGATGATGAATAAAATATTTTAAAATCAACCGTCGGTTCGAACTTACCACTCTGTTGATGAGGGGTGCAAACTCCCTAAATCCACTGTGCATGTCTCTGATGCCGGTCTGGTATGCCTGTTCATCGGGGTCAGCCCACTCCAGCTCCGCGATGTCTTCCGCCGTCCATCGAGGCCTTGTACGAAGTCTTGTTTAGGCCCGTGTAGAGTTTGACAACGTCCCACTCGTAAGCTACGGTGGGGTTTCGAGTCTCGTCGCCTTCTTCACCATAGTCTTCCCATGGGCGTCTTCGCAACTTCTCCGGACGCCCCACCGGCAGCCGCTCCCACATCCAAATGGAGAAGGCCCAGACAAAGCCACCCATATTGGACTTGTCTCCCGTCCTCTGCGTTGCGTCATCAAGCTGCAAAACATCAAATGAGGATCAGATATAAGAAAATGTCATGGACACACTTTCGTAGGTAGGTACGCAATTAGACACTCTCTTACCGAACGGTATAGGTAGGCGAGAGATGCCGTCCCCCAACTGTACCCTGCATCCCAATCCGCTAGGAAGAACATATACGCCCAGTTGGCAGAGTTCCCGAAGCTGTCTGGAAACACGACCTCCGAGAGAATATACCACAGATAGGCCCTCACGTACAACTCCACAGTCGCCTCGTCTGCGCCTTGGGGGCATGTCTTCCGATGCTCCGAGAGCCAGGTCAACGGCACACCGGATGTACGGTTACTCTTGGCACCGGGGCAGTCGCCGATGAGGGTGGTGACCCTCTCCTGCCAGTTGGCCCTCTCCACTCGACCGGTGAGTGCATGACCCTCGATCGGCATTGCAGTAATCATCCCCCAGTCCTCTAGGGTCACCGTCATCTCCCCGCATGGCAGATGGAAAGAATGGGTCTCCGGTCTCCAATGGTCAATCAGAGCTGTGAGAGCCGCGTGGACAAGCGTCGGCGGCTGACGCTTGAACTGCAGCACGAAACCCAATAGACGGGCTCTCTTGCAGAACGGCGCGTAGCGCTCGTCGTAGTCCATATGCCCATGAACCCCGTGACCCCTCATGCGCAATGGCTGGAGCGTCTGTCAAAAAGTGAACGCCAAAAAGTTAGGAAATCATTTTCATCAATCCGAGAACTTTGATCAAAATTTCTTTCATATCACTTACCTCTCCGTTCTCTATGAAACGGGCACGATGACCCTTGTCGAATGCCCAGTCCAGCATGCAGTACCGTGGGCCGATGTTGTCCTCAAGAGGTGGCCGCCTTAATAGAGTTTCATAAACAAAAGCATCATAAGCATAAGCATACATAAACAAACAATGAACTCAAATCATATCAAGATAACATTTTAAGCATATTCCTCCAACAACATCTACTACACATGATGGATCAAATCATATCAACATGCATCATATCAAAAAAACCCTCCAACATACATCATAGCTTCATATTTTTAAACAAAATTTTCCAAACAACATCTTCATATCATCATATCAACATGCATCATCAAACTAGGGTTCATCTTCACACTAGATCATATCATCATATCACATGCATCATCAAACTAGGGTTCATCCCTTTATCAACATTACATCATAATTTTTTTAACAAAAAAAATTATGAACTAGGGTTCATCTTCACACTAACATATGAACTATTGATTAGAGTACATATCCAATACCACTACTTACTAAAGAACTAAGAACTACAACTACAATCAATCTTAGGTGAAAAAAAATCAATCTAAGTTCAAAAACATGAGGGATTTCAAGCAAATAATGCGTCGAATCGGTAGCAAGTTTGCAAAAACTAATTGGAGGGATCGGAGGAGCTTACGGTTCTCTCCTCGGGGCCATCTCGATCCGCCAAAATGGTGAAGAATCGGTGAAGATCCAAGGGAGGGAGTGGAGGAGATGAGAGAGGGAGAGAGGGGCGACTT
>NC_041383.1:139402623-139430369 GCF_002162155.2 Triticum dicoccoides | reverse complement strand
GCGGGGGTTTCGGGGCAAATAACTGTCCGGACCCTACCGCCAGGGCCCCTGGCGGTATGGTTAGACAGCCTACTGCCAGGGCACCTGGCGGTAGGATGCGACGGAGGGGGACGGCACCGTCTCCACGCGCTGACGTGGATAAGTTTCCTACCGCCATGGGCCACGACCCATGGCGGTAGACAAAAGGGTCAAATCTCGAAAAAAAATTAAACAGGGGTCAGATCCTGAAATACTTTTAAAAAGGGTCAAAACACGAAATTCGGCCGCGCGCGCCAAGGCCCCACGCCGAGTGTCCAGACTGGACCACGACGCGCCTCCTCCATAAATGCCCCAAAACCCCGGCCGGCCGCGTCGTTGGCTCTGAACTCTAAGTACGGCGCGAGGGAGCAGTTTTGGGCCGACTCTTCACCGGCGGCATGTTCCTGCGGCACAGCCACCCCGTCGTGCACCCGGACCCGGCGGCTCCCGCTCCGGCTGCGCAGGGCCAGGGGCCGGTGGCTCCCGCTCCGGCTGCGGTGCCGCAGGCGCAGGGACCGGTGGCTCCCGCTCCGGCTGCGGTGCCGCAGCCGCAGGGACAGGGGCAGGCGGCAGCTGCGGCGGCGCAGGCGCAGGGACAGGGCCCGGCTCCGGCCGCGGGAGCGCAGGGGCCGAACGCGAACGCGCCGCCGCCCGGGGTGCAGATGGTGGACCCGCGGGGGGCGCCGGGGACGCGCTGGGGGCTCGCGGCCCGCCTCGCGCAGGCGCTGCTCGCGGCGGCCGCCGTCGCCTTCATGGCCTCCACCGACGACTTCCGCACGCTCACCGCCTTCCGGTGAGTGCTCCCCCTCCCGCTCCACATTTTCTTCCCCCCGCTAGGGTCTCGATCCATTTCCCCTTTGCTCCGAAAGCAGATCGATTTCTCCTTAGGAAATTTGGAACAGAACAGATGATGCTGTATGAGGTGGGGTTTCGTCGTTTTCAGTTAAAGTCTTCAGGGATCTCATATGTATCTTCCTCAGGGATGACTGCATATTAGTTAGCCACATTTCCAGATTCTGTCTGTTCACCTGTTAGTATTTCTGTACATGGTTGAAATTGAGATGATTTTTATGTTGCCTTGAGTGCAGATTACTCTAGCATTTTTTATCTTTGTGCCACCCAGTAACAATATAAGCAAGAGTAGTGTTTTTTTTTTTTTTGAAAAAATGCTAATTTCTGCTACTAAGTAGGAGTATTTCACATCCAAGCTGAAGGAATGGATACAATCATACAAGCACATTTTCCAACTTGCAAATAGCACAGAGTTTCAGATCAACGTACACAGCTGCCAATGAATGATACGCAACCAGCGTATGCGTATTAGCGAAAAATAGCACGTACTCCCTCCGTTCCTAAATATAAGTCTTTTTAGAGATTCCAACAAGTGGCTACATACGGAGCAAAATGAGTGAATCTACACTCTAAAATATGTCTACATACATCCGTATGTTGTAGTCCATTTGAAATGCCTAAAAAGACTTATATTTAGGAACGGAGGGAGTAGTTTCCAGTAGAAATTGTTATTGGGTGCTTTCTTAATAATCCTCCAAAGAGAAATGCTCATACTCGTTCACATTTTGATACTTTTCCTTTTGAATGGGTTTGGCATCCTGAAAGAGGCAATGCAATTAGATTGGTGACATGGCCCTGTGGTATCATCTCAGCTGTCTCCTTGGATGCAGCAAGTTTTAGCTTGAGCCTTCCTTTTTTCTTTGTCTCCCCAGTTTGATGTTTTCATGCATAGTTGCCTGGGCATTCGGCACAGAGCATTTCACTGTGTATGCCGATAAGTTTGGTCCGCACTCTGCCATTATGGTTATGGGATTTCAGAATCGTGTGATTTGTAATGGACAATCGTGTACTGTCCTGTGCATACATATTGTCGGTCAGGTTAAACATTTGAGCAAGTGCATCCAGTGTTTTACAATTAGTCTGGCATCTTGAAAGAGGCAATGCAGATCAGATGGTGACATGTTGATGTTCTCTGTGATATCATCTCAGCTGTCTTTCTTGGATACGGCGCTAGGTTGGTTAGCATTCTGGTTGTCGGAATTCAGAACAGTGTGATTGTTGTAATGTACATTCCTGACATGCGTTACATGTTGTCTTATGCTAGTATGCATGTGTATCTTATCTTATTTCTGTGGTGCGATTAGATAGTCTTTTGTATTAGGATGTTGCTTTCAGAACTCAGAACAGGGGATCGATTTCCTTCTATAGATGAACTCACTCATTGTTGTTCTTTTGAGCAGCCTCCTCGTAGCAGCAGAGTCTTTGCAATGCCTGTGGAGCCTCGCCCTGGCCGCCGTGGACATCTACGCACTTCTTGTCAAAAGCTCCTTCCGGACAGCCTGTGCTACCACCATATATTCCACCGGGGACTGGGTAAGTCACACGTTTTTTTCTCAGGCACCTCAAAACAAACACCCATCTGCCATTCCCTGTGGACTCACTCCTGCGCTGAAAATGTTTCATAGTCATGAACAAGCACAGAATCATTTAAGCATCACATGTATTTTCCTTTCTCCTAAAGAAGTATGCATAGATTCGGTTCTGACCCTTCCCCCGGCATCTCATCGGCAGGTCACTGGAGCACTGAGCTTCGCTGCAGCGAGTGGGTCGGCAGCCATGACCACTCTCATCAACAACGACCTGCTACTGTGCTCGGAGAACCACTGCCCGACCTATATGGCCGCTACCGCCATGGCTTTCTTGAGCTGGTTCGCCATCGCGCCGTCCTGTGTCATTAACCTCTGGGCGGCGGTCTACAGCGTGCAGAGAGCATAGTCTGCGGAGCAAGAACCAGGCTGTTTGACCAACTTAGGTGGCGCATCTAATATAGTTAGTACTACTAACGACCGGTATATTATCGATATTTCTGTAGTAAAATCAGGGAGTAGCTTGATGTTCAGAAGGGTGGTTGGTGAAGCTCTGCACTTTATCTCCAGGAGCGTATGTATGCCATCTTATTATGCGAGGCTGGCTGGGCTGGTGGTTGTGATCTGGTGATGAGCTGACTGGTGGGCTACTTGTGTAGAGCTCAAGGTTGCTGATGATATGCTCAGTCTGTTTGCTCAGTCTGTTCTATTTCGCGTCTTTCGTATATTTTGTTGTTGATATCCAGATCTTAGTCCCCGAGATTATTTGCGCCGTGTGTGCGATATATGGGTTCATTCAGTAGGCCCTTGGTTCTTCTTCTATGTGAGAATGCCAATAGACGTTAGAACCATCAGTGTTATTACTTGGTCAAGGAAATTCTGTTGGTGTGATAAGGAAAAAGCATTTCGTTACAATATGATACATGAGATTTGATTCAGTAATTCAATTCGAGCCACAATGAAGGCTAGCTACTGGTTTTCTATTCCTGTAAGAAGCTTCCTCTATGAGTACATTACAATTGCAAAGGGGAGAAACAGCAAACCAAAATGGTGCAATAAATCATCTCCAGAGATGGGTCGAATTCAGCATCCATCCGTACTAAAACCTAGGAAGGTTCGCTGGGAACTTGATATCCCTTGCATTAGGGGAAATTCGCAAGGGCATGCAGGTGCATAGGCACGCACCTGCGCCACCTAAAGCCATTGATTTGCGTTGTGGTCCGGAAATTTGTTTCGCGTGAAATTTCCTGAAAAGAGATGAAAACTCAGAAACACGCCAATACGAGCGTGAAATTTCCTGACAAGAGATGAAAACTCAGGAACTTGTCAGTACGAAACAACACACATGTTCATCATGTACTGAAATACTACGTCCAACCATTTTCGTACGTCATTTCCCTCTACGTTCCGTCTTGTTTGTTTCCGTCTTCGATCGTTTTTTCTTTTCAATAGTGTTTCATCCATTTTTAATGTTCATGTCCTTCTTCCTCGTGGCCCCTGTTCAATTGTCAACTTTCGGTGCTCTTCCCTTTCAGGTTGTCTATGTTTTTCTTTCCAAATTCTTTCATCCTATTGTTTCTTAATTAGTTTTATGTCTGTCCAGTTACCTTGTTAACTCCAAATTCATGGCATGCTCCTTCCCATCGTCAATCATACACTGTTTATGCAATGATTCTTCCATCGGATTTCATTCTTAATTCTAACCTACTAGATCTTGCTTTGTCTAGTTACGTTATATGAAGCCCGTGTTCACTCGTTTTCTAACATACTCTTTTAGGGCATCTTTAACGCCGACCCTCAAACCTTCCATATCCATTCGAACGCAGCTGTCCGGACCCCGCGAGCCATCCAACGTCGAGCCCTATCGGTCTGCATCTCAGTTTGGACCACAATTTTCCTGCAAACCGGGACCAAACTTGGGCAAGGGGTGGGGGCTTTGCGGGAGCCAAGACACGAGCCGCATAGTACTCTGACACCCCTGGCCCACCAAAAGTTGAGGTAGAGCCCCCGCTTTTTGTAGTTGGCCACATTGTTTCCGCGGCATAATCCCCCACTCTTTTCTTTCATCGTGCTGCTCTTCACCAAATTTCCGCCCTTTTCGCCCACTCTCTTCTTCCCACCCGCCAAACGACACATGCAACCGGAGGAGACCCTGCCGAAGACGAAGACATAGTGTAACGCCCTGGATTCGTTGCGCCAGGTGTCTGCCAGTTATTCGCCGTAGTTGCCATGTCGTTTGCTTGGGTGTTGCATTTTATCATATCATCATCTGCATTTCATCTGCATGTTTTTCAAAACTTGCATCCGTTCGGGTTCTCCCGGTTCTCTCCGTTGTCCGTTCGGAGTCCGGACCTCTCGCGCGCGCCCGTCGCCCCTCTCAGACCTTGTTTTTATGTGCGGGTGTTAAACTTTCTTGGAATGGCCCGAGGTTTGCCAAGCGACCTTGGTATAGCACCGGTAGACCGCCTGTCAAGTTTCGTTCCATTTGGAGGTCGTTTGGTACTCCTACGGTTAACCGGGTAACCGTAAAAGCCCACTTTGAGTTGGAGCCCAACACCCTTCCAAAGTGGTCCAAAACCCATCCTAACCCCCTCCATCCTCTCGGTCGTTCGATCACGATCGTATGGGCGAAAACCGCTCCTCATTTGGACTCTCCTAGCTCCCAGAATCTATAAATAGGTGCCCTCCCCCGAAATTCGCGGATGATTTCCCCGAAACCCTAACACTCTCCTCCCTCACCGCGCCGAACATGTCCGCTCCGCCGCCGGACATGACCAGCCCCCTCGCCGCCGCCACGTGTCGCCTTCCGATTCGCCCCAGCCGCCGTCTCCATTGCGCGGCCCGGGGAAGCCCATCGCGGGCTTGCCCGGGCCCGGATCCGCCGCCGCCGCCCGGGTCCGTGCCCGCGCCGCCGCCGTTGCTCCCGCGCCGCTGCCGTTGCCCCCGACGCTGGCCGCCACGCTGCCTCCCGGCCGCAGCGGCCACGCCCTCGCCGCCGCTCCGGTGGGAGTTCGCCGAGTGCGAGCCCCGCCGCCTCGCAGCGCTGTCCCCTCGCTGCCCCGCGCCTCCTCGCGGCTGGATCCGGTCGGGGAGAGGCCCCGCCGCCGACCCCCGTCGCCGGAGCAACCTAGACGGTGCCCCGCGTCCTCTCTGGCCATCTTCTTCCCCTGCTCCGGCGAGAACCCCGGCCATCTTTGAAATCCGTGCAGATCTGAAGGTTGATCCCAGATTTCCCCAAGTCCCGAAATATTTTTTGCATAATGTTGCCCTGTTCACTACATCATAACTCCATGCATACTGCTCCGTTTCGTGCGTGTAATATGTAAAAATGTTCGTTGTGAGATGCTCTACATTTCATTTCATTGCACCATGTTCATTTGAGCTCATATTGATGCCTTAATCATTGTTGCAAGAGTGCTATATAATGTTGTCTGCTGTCTGTTAACAGAACATGTCCATTTGTCATTTTTGCCATGTTTGATGTGTGCATCCTATGAGGTTGATGTCTACATGTATTTTGTGCTACATCATGCCATCTTTACAGGGGTGTATGCCATGTATTTTTATGGTCAATGTGATGACTAGTACAAGCATGCAAACTAGGCTTCGTGATGTTGCTGATTTCGGTCCCTGTTCTGCTGTTATTTTTATGTCATGTAAACTTGATGCTACAGAGAGATCCAAGCACATTTTGAGATACTTCAGTAAGGATGATTTGAACATATGGTTATTCTATATCCATTCGTGCCCCTGTTTGCAATTATGGAGTAGTCTGGCATGTCATTTGCTTGCTCTACTTTTGCTATAAAATGTTTCCTGGTAAATTGTTTACATGTTATTCCATTTTGCCAAGGTTGTTTAAGTTGATCCTTGCATGCTATGAACTTGTTCTTGCCTTTGTTAGTTTCATAAACATGTCTTCTTGCTGATGCTATGCTTATCTTGTCATGCAATGATTTGTGGTGAGTGAATCAAGCTTGTTAAGTAGGGTACTTGTTGTTACTATTTTGCTAGGCTGAATCTGTTATTTTGTGATGCTATGTAAACCTGCTGCTACAAGTCATTCCATGCATAATCTGGAGATGTTCACTAAGGATGTTTTGTTATACATGTCATGCTCTATCCACCCATAGCCCTGGTTGCATTTATGGCTTGCTGTAGATTGTTGTAATCTTGCTCCAAAGTTGCTAAATAATGTTGCTGTCAGCCTGTTAACATTAAGTTCAGTTGTTGCCATGTGTTTTGCTAGTGATCCATGCACCCTAGGAACTTGATCTTGCCATGCTTAGCTTCATAAACATGTATTCTTACTGTTGGTTGCCTTGTCATGCCATGAAGTGCTCTGTAGTGAGTGGTACAAGCTCACCAACATGCCTACTTATTGTTGGTTCTGCCATGTATGAATCTGCCATATAACTTGCTATGTTTACATGGGTGCCATCATATCTTCTGATCCTTTTTGGCTCATGGTCAGTAAGGGACTTTTGTTCTATGCAACTAGTAAATTCATGCCATGCCTTTGTTTGCCATGATAAGTTCCTGTAACATGTTGTTTGATAGCTCTAAACATTGCAACCTGATGTTATTTTTGCAAAGTCTGAAACTATTATTATTTGCAATCTTGGCATGTGTGTTTGAGCGTGTTCTAGTAGTTTTTGGAGATAGCTCAGTGTTCATGTTTTGTTATGCTTTACCTGTACATCATGTCCATGCCTTTTGTTATCATGTTGAGCTGCTGTAGCATATTGTTTTGATGCTTGCAATATGCCTAGTTGCTGTTTTGGGCAGATTGTTGTGTCTTGTTTGGAGTGTGTTGCACCGTTGCTCCGTTTTGAGTGTGCTCTATATGAAACTTGCTTAGAATTGCATGTAGTTTCATATTATCATGTTGCATCCTTGTTTTGAGGTGTTTGCTTGATGTTTGTATGCATTTTGCATCAATGCCATGTTTGACTTGTTTTGCTCATATCTTCTAGGCCGTAGCTCCGAACTAAATGAACTTTATATGTAACTTGACTAGAATCTCATGTAGATCATCTTGGTGCATTTTAACTTGCTGTTTAACAACTTGAACATAAGGTTTATTCAGATCTGGACCTATTTCGAAATTTGCATATGAGGACTTACCGGAATTGTTATATGTTGTTTCCGGCCTCATTTAAACTTGCCTTGATGTGTTGTTCTTGTTTGCATCATCTCTTGCCTTGAGTAGCTTCATGTAGCCCTGTCATGCATCATGCTTGTTTGTGCATCATGTCTTGTTCATGTGTGGTGTGTTTACCATGTTGTGTGCTTCTTCTCGATAGTTCCCGTTTTCGTTGCGATCGTGAGGATTCGTTCGTCTACGCTTGGTTCGTCTTCGTGGCTTCATCTTCTTCATGGACTCGTTCTTCTTCCTAGCGTGATTTCAGGCAAGATGACCGTCACCTTGGATCTCACTACTATCATTGCTATGCTAGTTGCTTCGTTCTATCGCTTTGCTGCGTTACCTATCATTTGCTGCTCAAGCCTCCCAAATTGCCATGTCAGCCTCTAACCTTTTCACCCTTCCTAGCAAGCCGTTGTTCGGCTATGTTACTGCTTCGCTCAGCCCCTCTTATAGAGTTGTTAGTTGCAGGTGAAGTTGAAGATTGCTCCATGATGGACAGGATTATGTTGGGATATCACAATATCTCTTATTTAATTAATGCATCTATATACTTGGTAAAGGGTGGAAGACTCGGCCTTATGCCTGGTGTTTTGTTCCACTCTTGCCGCCCTAGTTTCCGTCATACCGGTGTTATGTTCCCGGATTTTGCGTTCCTTACGCGGTTGGGTGATTTATGGGACCCCCTTGACAGTTCGCTTTGAATAAAACTCCTCCAGCAAGGCCCAACCTTGGTTTTACCATTTGCCTCACCACCACCTATACCCTTCCCTTGGGTCGGCCAACCCGAGGGTCATCTTTATTTTAGCCCCCCCCCCGGGCCAGTGCTTCTCTAAGTGTTGGTCCGAACCGAGCTGCCTGCGGGGCCACCTCGGGGAAACTCGAAGTCTGGTTTTACTCGTAGCTAGTCTCATCCGGTGTTGCCCTGAGAACGAGATATGTGCAGCTCCTATCGGGATTTGTTGGCGCATCGAGCGGCTTTGCTGGTCTTGTTTTACCATTGTCGAAATGTCTTGTAAACCGGGATTCCGAGTCTGATCGGGTCTTCCTGGGAGAAGGTATATCCTTCGTTGATCGCGAGAGCTTATCATGGGCTAAGTTGGGACACCCCTGCAGGGTATAAACTTTCGAAAGTCGTGCCCGCGGTTATGGGCAGATGGGAATTTGTTAATGTCCGGTTGTAGATAACTTGACACCAGATACAAATTAAAACGCATCAACCGCGTGTGTAGCCGTGATGGTCTCTTTTCGGCGGACTCCGGAAAGTGAACACGGTTTTGGGTTATGTTTGACATAAGTAGGAGTTCAGGATCACTTCTTGGTCATTGCTAGCTCCACGACCGTTCCGTTTGTTCTCTTCTTGCTCTTATTTGCGTATGTTAGCAACCATATCATGCTTAGTCGCTATTGCAACCTCACCACTTTACCCCTTCCTTTCCCATTAAGCTTTGCTAGTCTTGATACCCATGGTAATGGGATTGCTGAGTCCTCGTGGCTCACAGATTACTACAACAACAGTTCCAGGTACAGGTTATGCGATGATCATGACGCGAGAGCGATGATTGCTTGTTTTGGAGTTCTTCTTCTGCTTCTTCTTCGATCAGGGGATAGGTTCCAGGTCGGTAGCCTGGGCTAGCAGGGTGGATGTCGTTTGAGTTTTTGTTTGTGTTTCATCCGTAGTCGGATGTTGATCTTATGTATGATGATGTTGTATTCTGTTGGGGAACGTAGCAGAAATTCAAAATTTTCCTACGTGTCACCAAGATCTATCTATGGAGAAACTAGCAACGAGGGAAAGGAGAGTGCATCTACATACCCTTGTAGATCGCTAAGCGGAAGCGTTCAAGAGAACGGGGTTGAAGGATTCGTACTCGTCGTGATCCAAATCACCGGAGATCCTAGTGCCGAACGGACGGCACCTCCGCGTTCAACACACGTACAACCCGGTGACGTCTCCCATGCCTTGATCCAGCAAGGAGAGAGGGAGAGGTTAAGGAAGACTCCGTCCAGCAGCAGCACAACGGCATGGTGGTGATGGAGAAGCGTGGCAATCCTGCAGGGCTTCGCCAAGCACCGCGGGAGAGGAGGAGGGAGAGAGGTAGGGCTGCGCCAGGGAGAGGTGAAACTCATGTGTTGGCAGCCCCAAAACCCTCAAGTATATATAGGGGGAGGGGAGGGGGCTGCGCCCCCTCTAGGGTTCCCTCACCAGGGGTGGCGGCAGCCCCCAGATGCCATCTGGGTGGCGGCCAGAAGGGGGAAGAGGGGAGGCGCACCTGGGGTGGGCCTTAGGGCCCATCTGCCCTAGGGTTTGCCCCCTTCCCACTCTTCCCTGCGCCTTGGGCCTTGTGGGGGGGGGGGGCGCACCAGCCCACCCGGGGCTGGTCCCCTCCCATACTTGGCCCATGCAGCCCTTCGGGGATGGTGGCCCCACTTGGTGGACCCCCGGGACCCTCCCGGTGGTCCCGGTACGTTACCGAAAAAACCCGAAACTTTTCCGGTGACCAAAACAGGACTTCCCATATATAAATCTTTACCTCTGGACCATTCTGGAACTCCTCATGATGTCCGGGATCTCATCCAGGACTCCGAACAACATTCGGTAACCACATACAAACTTCCTTTATAACCCTAGCGTCATCGAACCTTAAGTGTGTAGACCCTACGGGTTCGGGAACCATGCAGACATGACCGAGACGTTCTCCGGTCACTAACCAACAGCAGGATCTGGATACCCATGTTGGCTCCCACATGTTCCACGATGATCTCATAGGATGAACCACGATGTCAAGGACTCAATCAATCCCGAATATAATTCCCTTTGTCTAGCGGTATTGTACTTGCCCGAGATTCAATCGTCGGTATGCCGATACCTTGTTCAATCTCGTTACCGGCAAGTCTCTTTACTCGTTCCGTAACACATCATCCCGGGATCAACCCCTTGGTCACATTGTGCACATTATGATGATGTCCTACCGAGTGGGCCCAGAGATACCTCTCCGTCACACGGAGTGACAAATCCCAGTCTCGATTCGTGCCAAACCAACAAACACTTTCGGAGATACCTGTAGTGCACCTTTATAGCCACCCAGTTACGTTGTGACGTTTGGTACACCCAAAGCATTCCTACGGTATCCGAGAGTTGCACAATCTCATGGTCTAAGGAAATGATACTTGACATTAGAAAAGCTTTAGCATACGAACTACACGATCTTTGTGCTAGGCTTAGGATTGGGTCTTGTCCATCACATCATTCTGCTAATGATGTGATCCCATTATCAACGATATCCAATGTCCATGGTTAGGAAACCGTAACCATCTATTGATCAACGAGCTAGTCAACTAGAGGCTTACTAGGGACATGGTGTTGTCTATGTACCCACACATGTATCTGAGTTTCCTATCAATACAATTATAGCATGGATAATAAACGATTATCATGAACAAGGAAATATAATAATAACTAATTTATTATTGCCTCTAGGGCATATTTCCAACAGTCTCCCACTTGCACTAGAGTCAATAATCTAGCTCACATCGTCATGTGATTAACACTCACATGTCACATCACCATGTGACCAACAAAGAGTTTACTAGTGTCATTAAACTAGTTCACATCATCATGTGATTAAGACTCAATGAGTTCTAGGGTTTGATCATGTTTTGCTTGTGAGAGAGCTTTTAGTCAACGGGCCTGCAACTTTCAGATCCGTATGTACTTCGCAAATCTCTAGGTCATTCTGTAAATGCTGCTTCCACGCTCCACTTGGAGCTATTCCAACTGGTTTCTCCACTATACGTATCCGGTTTGCTACTCAGAGTCACTCGGATAGGTGTTAAAGCTTGCATCGACGTAACCCTTTACGCCGAACTCTTTATCACCTCCATAATCGAGAAACATTTCCTTATTCCTCTAAGGATAATTTTGACCGCTATCTGGTGATCCACTCCTTGATCACCTTTGTACCCTCTTGCCAGATATGTAGCAAGGCACACATCAGGTGCGGTACACAGCATAGCATACTGTAGAGCCTACATCTAAAGCATAGGGGACGACCTTCGTCCTTTCTCTCTTTTCTGCAATGGTCGAGCTTTAAGTTTTAACTTCGTACCTTACAACTCAGGCAAGAACTCCTTTGACTGATCCATCTTGAACACCTTCAAGATCATGTCAAGGTATGTGCTCATTTGAAAGTACCATTAAGCGGTTTTGATCTATCCTCATAGATCTTGATGCTCAATGTTCAAGTAGCTTAATCCAGTTTTTTTCTATTGAAAAACATCTTTCAAATAACCCTATATGCTTTCCAGAAATTCTACATCATTTCTGATCAACAATATGTCAACAACATATACTCATCAGAAATTCTATAGTGCTCCCACTCACTTCTTTGGAAATACAAGTTTCTCATAAACTTTTTATAAACCCAAAATCTTTGATCATTCCATCAAAGCGTACATTCCAACTCCGAGATGCTTACTCCAGTCCTTAGAAGGATCACTGGAGCTAGCATACCTTTTAGCATCCTTAGGATCGACAAACCTTTCTGATTGTATCTCATACAACCTTTCCTTACGAAAACTGGTAAGGAAACTCGTTTTGACATCCATCTGCCAGATTTCATAAATGCAGCTAATGCTAACATGATTCCGACGGACTTAAGCATCGCTACGGATGAGAAAATCTCATCGTAGTCAACTCCTTGAACTTGTGAAAAACTCTTCGCCACAAGTCGATCTTCATAGACGGTGACATTACCGTCCACGTCCGTCTTCTTCTTCTTAAAGATCCATCTATCTCAATGGCTTTCCGATCAATGGGCAAGTCCACCAAAGTCCATGCTTTGTTCTGATACATGGTTCCTATCTCGGATTTCATGGCTTCTAACCATTTGTTGGAATATGGGCCCACCATTGCTTCTCCATAGCTCGTAGGTTCATTGTTGTCTAGCAACATGACCTTCAAGACAGGATTACTGTACCACTCTGAAGTAGTACGCATCCTCGTCACCCTACGAGGTACGGTAGTGACTTGATCCGAAGTTTCATGATCACTATCATAAGCTTCTACCTCAATTGGTGTAGGTGCCACAGGAACAACTTCATGTGCCCTGCTACACACTAATTGTAGTGACGATTCAATAACCATATCAAGTCTCCACCATCCTCCCACTCAACTTTTCGACACAAACTTTTCCTCGAGAAAGGACCCAATTCTAGAAACAATTACTCTTGCTTTCGGATCTGATATAGGAGGTATATCCAACTGTTTTGGGTGTCCTATGAAGATGCATTTTATCCGCTTTGGGTTCGAGCTTATCAACCTGAAACTTTTCACATAAGCGTCGCAGCCCCAAACTTTTAAGAAACGACAACTTAGGTTTCTCCAAACCATAGTTCAAACGGTGTCGTCTCAACAGAATTACGTGGTGCCCTATAAAGTGAGCGCGGTTGTCTCTAATGCCTAACCCATGAACGATACTGGTAATTCGATAAGAGACATCATGGAACGCACCATATCCAATAGGGTGCAACTATGATGTTCGGACACACCATCACACTATGGTGTTCTAGGCGGTATTAATTGTGAAACAATTTCCACAATGTCTTAATTACGTGCCAAAGCTCGTAACTCAGATACTCATCTCTATGATCATATCATAGACATTTTATCCTCTTGTCACAATGATCTTCAACTTCACTCTGAAATTACTTGAACCATTCAATAATTCAGACTTGTGTTTCATCAAGTAAATATACTCAACATCTACTCGAATCATCTGCGAAGTGAGAACATAACGATATTTACTGCATGCCTCAGCACTCATTGGACTGCACACATCAAAATGTGTTACTTCCAACAAGTTGCTATCTTGTTCCATCGTACTGAAAACGAGGCTTTTCAGTCATCTTGCCCATGTGGTATGATTTGCATATCTCAAGTGATTCAAAATCAAGTGAGTCCAAACAATCCATCTGCATGGAGTTTCTTCATGCGTATACACCAATAGACATGGTTCGCATGTCTCAAACTTTTCAAAAACGAGTGAGTCCAAAGATCCATCAACATGGAGCTTCTTCATGCGTTTTATACCAATATGACTTACATGGCAGTGCCACAAGTAAGAGGTACTATCATTACTATCTTATATTTTTGGCATGAAAATGTGTATCACTATGATCGAGATTCAATAAACCATTCTTTTAGGTGCAAGACCATTGAAGGTATTATTCAAATAAATAGAGTAACTATTATTCTCCTTAAATGAATAACCGTATTGCGATAGACATAATCCAATCATGTCTATGCTCAACGCAAAAACCAAATGACAATTATTCAGGTTTAATACTAATCTTGATGGTAGAGGGAGCGTGCGATGTTTGATCACATCAAACTTGGAAACACTTCCAACACATATCGTCAGCTCACCTTTAGCTAGTCTCCGTTTATTCCGTAGCTTTTATTTCGAGTTACTAACACTTAGCAACCGAACCGGTATCTAATACCTTGGTGCTACTAGGAGTACTAGTAAAGTACACATTAACATAATGTATATCCAATATACTTCTATCGACCTTGCCAACCTTCTTATCTACCAAGTATCTAGGGTAATCCTGCTCCAGTGGTTGTTCCCCTTATTACAGAAGCACTTAGTCTCGGGTTTAGGTTCAACCTTGGGTTTCTTCACTTGAGCAACAACTGATTTGCCGTTTCATGAAGTACCCCTTCTTGCCCTTGCCCTTCTTAAAACTAGTGGTTTCACTAACCATCAACAATTGATGCTCCTTCTTGATTTCTACATTCGCGGTGTTGAACATTGCGAATAGATAAAGGATCATTATATCTATCCCTGTTATGTTATAGTTCATCACGAAGCTCTAGTAGCTTGGTGGCAATGTCTTTGGAGAAACATCACTATCTCATCTGGAAGATCAACTCCCACTCGATTCAAGTGATTGTTGCACTCAGACAATCTGAGCACAAGCTCAACAATTGAGCTTTTCTCCCTTAGTTTGCAGGCTAAGAAAAATCGTCGGAGGTCTTATACCTCTTGACGTGGGCATGAGCCTGAAATCTCAATTTCAGCCCTTGAAACATCTCATATGTTCCGCGATGTTTCGAAAAACGTCTTTGGTGCCTCAACTCTAAACCGTTTAACTGAACTATCACGTTGTTATCTAAACGTGTATGTCCGATGTTCGCAACATCCACAAATGACGTTTGGGGTTCAACACACTGAGTGGTGCATTAAGGACATAAGCTTTCTACTGTCCGCATAATCGCTACTGTCAACTTTCAACTATATTTTCTCTAGGAACATATCTAAACAGTGGAACTAAAGCGCGAGCTTATGACATAATTTGCAAAGGTTTTTTTGACTATGTTCATGATAATTAAGTTCATCTTATGAACTCCCACTCAGATAGACATCCCTCTAGTCGTCTAAGTGATTACATGATCCGAGTCAACTAGGCCGTGTCCGATCATCACGTGAGACGGACTAGTCATCATCGGTGAACATCTTCATGTTGATCGTATCCTCCATACGACTCATGCTCAAACTTTCGGTCTCTTGTGTTCCGAGGCCATGTCTGTACATGCTAGGCTCGTCAAGTTAACCTAAGTGTTTCGCGTGTGTAAATCTGGCTTACACCCATTGTATGTGAACGTAAGAATCTATCACACCCGATCATCACGTGGTGCTTCGAAACGACGAACTTTCGCAACAGTGCACAGTTAGGGGGAACACTTTCTTGAAATTTTAATGAGGGATCATCTTATTTACTACCGTCGTTCTAAGCAAATAAGATGCATAAACATGATAAACATCACATGCATTCAAATAGTGACATGATATGGCCAATATCATTTTGCTCCTTTTTAATCTCCATCTTCGGGGCTCCATGATCATCATCGTCACCGGCATGACACCATGATCTCCATCATCATGATCTCCATCATCGTGTCTTCATGAAGTTGTCTCGCCAACTATTACTTCTACTACTATGGCTACCGGTTAGCAATAAAGTAAAGTAATTACATGGCGTTGTATAATGACACGCAGGTCATACAATAAATAAAGATAACTCCTATGGCTCCTGCCGGTTGTCATACTCATCGACCTGCAAGTCGTGATTCCTATTACAAGAACATGATCAATCTCATACATCACATATCATTCATCACATTCTTCTTGGCCATATCACATCACATAGCATACCCTGCAAAAACAAGTTAGACGTCCTCTAATTGTTGTTTGCATGTTTTACGTGGCTGCTATGGGTTTCTAGCAAGAACGTTTCTTACCTACGCAAAAACCACAACGTGATATGTCAATTGCTATTTACCCTTCATAAGGACCCTTTTCATCGAATCCGATCCGACTAAAGTGGGAGAGACTGGCACCCGCTAGCCATCTTATGCAACAAGTGCATGTCAGTCGGTGGAACCTGTCTCACGTAAGTGTACGTGTAAGGTCGGTCCGGGCCGCTTCATCCCACGATGCCGCCGAATCAAGATAAGACTAGTAACGGTAAGCATATTGAACAAAATCAACGCCCACAACTACTTTGTGTTCTACTCGTGCATAGAATCTACGCAATAGACCTAGCTCTGATACCACTGTTGGGGAACGTAGCAGAAATTCAAAATTTTCCTACGTGTCACCAAGATCTATCTATGGAGAAACCAGCAACGAGGGGAAGGAGAGTGCATCTACATACCCATGTAGATCGCTAAGCGGAAGCGTTCAAGAGAACGGGGTTGAAGGATTCGTACTCGTCGTGATCCAAATCATCGGAGATCCTAGTGCCGCACGGACGGCACCTCCGCGTTCAACACACGTACAGCCCGATGACGTCTCCCATGCCTTGATCCAGCAAGGAGAGAGGGAGAGGTTGAGGAAGACTCCGTCCAGCAACAACACAACGGCATGGTGGTGATGGAGGAGCATGGCAATCCTGCAGGGCTTCGCCAAGCACCGCGGGAGAGGAGGAGGGAGAGAGGTAGGGCTGCGCCAGGGAGAGGTGAAACTCATGTGCTGGCAGCCCCAAAACCCTCAAGTATATATAGGGGGAGGGGAGGGGGTTGCGCCCCCTCTAGGGTTCGCTCACCAGGGGTGGCGGCAGCCCCCAGATGCCATCTGGGTGGCGGCCAGAAGGGGGAAGAGGGGAGGCGCACCTGCGGTGGGCCTTAGGGCCCATCAGCCCTAGGGTTTGCCCCCTTCCCACTCTTCCCTGCGCCTTGGGCCTTGTGGGGGGGGGGGGCACCAGCCCAACTGGGGCTGGTCCCCTCCCACACTTGGCCCATGCAGCCCTCCGGGGATGGTGGCCCCACTTGGTGGACCCCCGGGACCCTCCCGGTGGTCCCGGTACGTTACCGAAAAAACCCGAAACTTTTCTGGTGACCAAAACAGGACTTCCCATATATAAATCTTTACCTCCGGACCATTCCGGAACTCCTCGTGACATCCGGGATCTCATCCGGGACTCCGAACAACATTCGGTAACCACATACAAACTTTCTTTATAAACCTAGCGTCATCGAACCTTAAGTGTGTAGACCCTACGGGTTCGGGAACCATGCAGACATGACCGAGACGTTCTCCGGTCAATAACCAACAGCGGGATCTGGATACCCATGTTGGCTCCCACATGTTCCACGATGATCTCATCAGATGAACCACGATGTCAAGGACTCAATCGATCCCGTATACAATTCCCTTTGTCTAGCGGTATTGTACTTGCCCGAGATTCGATCGTCGGTATGCCGATACCTTGTTCAATCTCGTTACCGGCAAGTCTCTTTACTCGTTCCGTAACACATCATCCCGTGATCAACCCCTTGGTCACATTGTGCACATTATGATGATGTCCTACCGAGTGGGCCCAGAGATACCTCTCCGTCACACGGAGTGACAAATCCCAGTCTCGATTCGTGCCAACCCAACAGACACTTTCGGAGATACCTGTAGTGCACCTTTATAGCCACCCAGTTACGTTGTGACGTTTGGTACACCCAAAGCATTCCTATGATATCCGGGAGTTGCACAATCTCATGGTCTAAGGAAATGATACTTGACATTAGAAAAGCTTTAGCATACGAACTACACGATCTTTGTGCTAGGCTTAGGATTGGGTCTTGTCCATCACATCATTCTGCTAATGATGTGATCCCGTTATCAACGACATCCGATGTCCATGGTCAGGAAACCGTAACCATCTATTGATCAACGAGCTAGTCAACTAGAGGCTTACTAGGAACATGGTGTTGTCTATGTGCCCACACATGTATCTGAGTTTCCTATCAATACAATTATAGCATGGATAATAAACGATTATCATGAACAAGGAAATATAATAATAACTAATTTATTATTGCCTCTAGGGCATATTTCCAACATATTCGTGTGGCATTGTATGCCTTTTGTATGTATCCCCATCTATTATGCAATGTTGATGTAATAATATCCACCTTGCAAAAGCGTATCAATATGCGGTTCTATCCTTGGTGGGACCTTCGAGTCTCTTTAGGATAGTATCGCATATTGGGCGTGACACATAGGTGGTGGAGGATCCAAGCATCACACTTTGCATGTCAAAGCGAAGGCCGCAAAGGTGAAAACGCTCAACAAGCAAAAGGCCCACAGAGGGCGTGCTAGTGGCGGACGAGGCGGTGGGCTGCTGGTCACGGATGTGGTGGAGGTCGGAGCCTGGGCTGCGGGGCCCCGCCTCCCTCGCCGGCCATGCAGAGGTTGCCATGGGCGGAACATTACAAGATTTCATACTACTATGCCACCAAGCAGCTAGGTAGACAGCCCCTGACAACCGCCGATGTGCCGTCCATCGTCGACGTCAACATGAGTTGTTGGATTTCTCGGAGTGTTCATCGCCGCAACTTGTCTGGAGTCTGGATGCAGGCGCTGGGCGTGGAGCAGCTGGGTGCCGCATGTTGTACATTGGTATGCCTAAAGCCGGCGAGCCAACGTACGACGATGCTGAGATGGATATGTTCAACATCATCCACGAGGGAGACGACAAAGGAGGTTGCTACAAGGACATGCATGTGGATGACTCGCAACCCACCCAGGCAGGCTCGTACTCCCAGCTAGGATCACACTACATCCAGTCCAGCACTCACCCAGCCGAGCATGCAGTCGAGCTACACCCAATCCGACACGTTCACCCATCCAGCCATAAACACACAACAACAGGATTGAGCTGGCGGACAGCGGGAGGAGGAGGAAGGCGAGGATGATGATTCGGATGTCGCCGATCCAAAGAATAGGGGTAGAGGAGAAAGCTTCAAAATGCAGGAGACCGAGCTGTTGCGCGACACATGGTTGCCACTAGTCTCGATCCGATCCATGGCACGAAGCGAAAGGGCACAAATTTTTGGGCCAAGATTCACACTTGGTTCCACGAACACAAGCATTTCGAGCGCTACTCCGACGGACGTTGTCATCCGCAACCGTCAACAAAAGTCTCCCAACCATCGATGGTACACCATCCAAGAGGCCGTGTCGAAGTATTGCGGCCACTTGAGGCAACTCATCGCACGGTGGCCAAGTAGTGCGCAAGTCACCGAGCAAGTAAGTTGTTAACATGTCTATATCATTTGGCCGAATATGCATAGTTTTGTAGATCATTTGTAGACGAATATGCATAGTTTCGTCGATCATTTGTAGCCAGATATGCATAGCTTTGTTAGATCATTTTGATGGATATGTATAGTATTGTAGCCGGATATGCATTGTTGTGCAGATCACTTGTCAGATATGCATTGTTGCGTAGATCACTTGCCGGATATGCATATTTTTGTAGCCGGATATGCATTGTTATGTAGATCATTTGCCGGATATGCATTGTTGTGTAGATCACTTGGCGGATATGCATTGTTTTGTTGATAATTTGTAGCATAAAGAGATATCTGGCTGGCAAGTAAACTTTCGAAGCGTAAAGAGATTTCTCTCAGTCTTTCATAGATTTTGGTTAAGCATCACACCAGACTTAAGTCTCGAATAGCTATAACCCTCTTAATAGTACGAAGATCCTATGACTCAAATAAAAGAAAAAGACATAACGAAACAAATACTATGTCTTTCCTTCGCCATCCATCTTTTCGACTGCAGTCATTCTTCTCCGGACACGCCGCGACAGAATTGCTTCACTCCAGCAATATTTTAAGGGATGGTTCCTTCATGAAATCTTCTTGGTATGGTTTCTTCTCAAATCACATATATCTCTTTTCTGCAACGCAGATACTTCTCGATGAAGTTCTTCAAACTTTTCTTCAGAATATAGCATTCTTCTCGATACGCCAGTGTTTATTTCTCTCTGTGTGCATTAGCAAACAAATCAGCCCCTTACTGTTTTTGACAACAATCTCCAAAACCCAAGGGGCAAGATAGTTGCACCAGCAGCAATTCCTTCATATTTAGCCGCTCGTGGCTGGGGTGGTCCTGGACCCACAACAGACAGATGTCTTCACTTGGTCTTGGGAGAAAGGAGGCCAGTATTCGGCCAAGTTCGCGAATATGGACGTGTCGCCACTGCACTTGGAAATCTCAGACTCCGCTTCATTGCAGATTTTTTTTGCGTGGTTAGCGATTAAAGACAGATGTTGGACATTCAATAGGTTGGCTCGTCAGGGCCTTCCGTATCAGCAAGCCTGTCCGTTTTGCGACCAACACGACGAGATCATCAACCACCTTATTGCCGGATGCGTCTTCGCTAGGAAAGTATGGATTAAGGTCTACATGGCCTTGGGATCGGTGGAAGGAGTACCAACGGCAGGTGAATCCATCAAGGATTGGTGCATTAGGCAGGGGCACCTTAGTCAACAAGCAAAGACGACACGCGACTAGTCATGTGGGAGCTATGAAAACAGCGGAACACCGTCGTATTTATGGCGCCATGCCGTGTGTGCGTCAGATGCTACTATGCATTGCGAGCGAGTAAAATGTGTGGAAGCAAGTTGGTGTTCTTCGAGTAGGGCTGGGGGCATTCCTTATGATGGTAGGACGATGGGAGGATAGGGAATAGTTCGGTCAGCATGTACTTGTGGAGTGGGCAAGGCATACATGTACTAACATCATGCAAACTCAATTATAGTGTTCTCTTTCCTCTTTCTTCTACTCCCTTCGTCTTAAAATAAGTATCTCAATTTTGTACTGAATTTTTCCTTTTCTTCTATTTCCTCTGTCTCAAAATAAGTGTCTCAACTTTGTATTGAATTTAATACAAGGAGTATCAAAGTTGAGTACAAGGAGTATCAAAGTTGAGACACTTGAGACGGAGAGAGTACATTACACGATATGCACACTCGTGAAATTCGAGAATAAAACATATTCCACTTCGTCGGCGTCGCTTTTTTTGAACACAGTACAGACGCAAGCGCTCATACACTCACCCATATGAACGCACATACACACCCTACACCTATGAGCACCTTCGAGAGACTGAACCGTCATATTATCTTGAGATTTATGAGGCGTCTCGTCGTCGACGGGAACGTATCCTCCCACTAAAAGCGCATCGCCGGAAATACTGAAATAAATCCATAAATAATGCGAGCACCAGGACTTGAATCCTAGTGGCCGGGGATACCACTCCCTCTAACCATCCAACCACAGATTGGTTCGCCGTCGGCATCGCATTTGATTCCGTAGTTCCTTGTAGATTGGGAAAAGGGAGGAGTTGTATGCTGAGCCGCCTCCGGGTACGTTCAGTTGGATGGCCAAAATTGAGCTAACTGTCGTGTACGTATCCGATCATGCAACGTCGCTAAATCCGTCTTATGCTGGACACTAGACTAGTTACGTCGCTAAATCTGGCAACTGCTTGCCTTCGGATCGGGATACAATTAAGGAAGCCGAGAAGGCCACTGCACGGCTTCAAAGATCAACTGGAAGGTTCTTGAGCACGACTCAGATTTGCTCCGGTCACGCGTGGCGGGCCTTTGATAAGCCACACAAGGGCCCTCGTCAACGAAGCACCCAGTGCACGCACGACGGCAACCAACAAACGCGAGATTCACAGACTTTACGCGAACGCGAAACGATCGATCCTCGGTCGGTTCCTTTTGGATCAGATCAACAGCGATACATGGCGCACGGGCAGGAGTCTTCGACGGAGGCCGCCGCCGGTGGGGGCGCGCCGCTGTGCGCGAACGGCTGCGGGTTCTACGGGAGCGAGGCGACCAAGGGCATGTGCTCAAAGTGCTACCGCGACCACCTCAAGGCTGGAGATGTGGCTGCCCCCGCCGTCGAGGGGAAGATCAACGCCGACGACCTCATCGTCGCCTTCAAGAAGTCGGTGAGCCTGCAGGACTCTGCCGCTGCAGCAGCTGCTGATGCGGCACCGGCGGCCGATGCGCCAGCGAAGAAGGCGGCTCCAACCAGGTGCATGGCGTGCAAGAAGAAGGTGGGGCTGCTGGGGTTCGCGTGCCGCTGCGGTGGTACGTTCTGCTCGCTGCACCGCTACGTGGACGGGCACGCGTGCGGCTTCGACTACAAGAAGATCGGCCGTGAGCAGATCGCGCAGCAGAACCCTCTCGTTGCGCCGTCCAAGCTCCACAACAAGATTTGAAGGCAGGAGGAGTTGAAAAAACAATGTGTACAGTTTTAGTTTACTCATTGTCTTTACTGTCCCTCCTGTACTTAAATTAGATCTTTCAAGCACTAGCTCGATATAAGTTGAAGAAGGTTACTCTTATCTTTCTTGTTCATAGCGACATATTCGTGTTAATGTAACTTGATAACTTGTAGCATAAAGAGATGGACTGTGCTAACGACCTGGTCGTTAGCGGCAGATCCGGACGACTTCTCTCCATGTAGGAATCGATCCACGCCATCTTTTTTTTCTTCTGGCGCAATAAAAACAATTGAGTTGGCGGAACTGGGAATCAAACCCACCACCTCTTGGTAGAGCAAGATAGTTGCAACCACCCAGTCTAGATTAAGCCAGTGATTAGATTGAGGTTAGATAGTATTTGTACTGGTAGTTAGCGTGACCTGAAAACGAACCATTTTTCTTTTTTTCCTTTCATATTTTTTATCCTATATAGATGGCTCGGCTGCTCTGTTAATATTTACAACATCATGGTAATTTTAACATAGTAAAAATTGTTGACATATCCCAGTAACTTCGTTGTAAATAGCATGCTAGGGTACACAGATTTTTTTTCAAGGGTACGAAAGTTATCAACACTCTGGTATGTAACTTATGATGCTTTTTATACATAAGTTACCGGGGAATATTTTAAATATTTTTTTTGGGTCAGAGTTACGGTAGGTGTTGTACAAAATTATTATGCTTTACAATCGGTAAAAAATCATGATATTTACGCAAAAGTTATCATGGCAGCGGTACATAAATTATCATACTATTTACAGAGTAATTATCAGGATACGTTTCAAGCACCCCTCGTGTTGAAAATATTACCATCATATTTGTATCTAAATTATCAGGGCTGCGGTGCATAAATTATCATGTCATTTACACAACAGTTATTCTGAGTTATGTTTTCCAAAGAGAAAATTTTCAAAGTCAAAGTTATCAGCTATGTTGTGTGTATATTAGCATGTTATTTGCACAGAAATTACCGGGGTATGATTTTCAACAACTTTTATCCTGGAGTCAAAGGAGTTACCACGGTGTTCGTACGTGGATTATCAGCTTTGTTGTGTGTATACTACCATCCTATTTACACAGAATTTACCAATGATTGTTTTTTATTATTTTTCCTCGGGTCAAATGGTTACCATAGTGTTTGTACGTGAGTTATCAACTTTGTTATGTCTATATTATCATGTTATTTACATACAAGTTACCGGACTAGATTATTTAACATTTTTTTTGGGTAGAAAGGTTATCATGGTGCTTGCACGCGAGTTATCATCTTTGTTTTGCTTATATTGCCATGATATTTGCACAAAATTTACCGGGAGTATTGTTTTCAACAACTTTCATTCTGGGGTTAAAAGAATTACCGTAGTGTTTGTATGCGAGTTATCGGCTCTATTATACGTATATTACCATCATATTTACATAAAAGTTACCGGGGTTTGTTTATCCACTAAATTTTTCCCCAGTCAAAACTTACCGGCTCTATTGTGTGACCATGAGTGTTTGTTACATTATCAGGTCGTGCCTAAATTACTGTGTTATTTACACAAAATTGATGTGTATATTATCATGTTGTTTAGACAAAATTATCGGGATATGTTTCAATAAATTTTTTTCCGGTTAAAATTACCATGGTATTTGTATGTAAGTTATCAGATCTACGATGCATAATCGTGCTATTACCCATAAGTTATCACGGTCTTTGCATCATAATTTACTAGGTCCGCATGCGTCAAATACCATGCTATTTACATACAAGTTCCCGGTTTTGTCACGTGAGAGAAGCGGATCGAGTTGTTTTTCTTTTCCACTCATTTAATAAGGTATAAAATACATGTAATCTACAAAAAAAACCAGAGGAGACAGTTAGCTCAGCTGGTAGCGTGCTATGGCCTCAACCAACAGGTTCTCGGTTTGATTCTTGCAAGCGCCTTTTTTACTTTCCACGCGCGAAACTGGAAAAAAATGGATCGATTGTTGCGCGGGAGATGAAAAAAAAACCGATCGAACGATTGTTGCGCACGAGGAGCGGATCGAGCGGTCGCCAGGTCGTACGTGCCTGTTGCTAACGAACAGTCGGCAGGAAATTAGCTTTATCGTAAAGAGATATCTAGCTGGCAACTAAACTTTCGAAGCATAAATAGATTTCTCTCAATTTTTCATAGGTTTCGGTTAAATGTCACTAGACTTAAGTCTCGAATACCTATAACCCTTTTAATAGTACGAAGGTCCTATGACTCAAATAAAAGAAAAGGAAACAACGAAACAAATACTACGTCTTTCCTTCTCCATCCATCTTCTCGACTGTAGTCATTCTTCTTTGGACACACCGTGATAGAATTGCTTCACTTCAGCAATATTTTAAGGGGTCAATTCCTTCATGTAATCTTCTCGGTATGGTTTCTTCACAAAATAGATGTATCTCTTCTCTGCAACGCAGACACTTCTCCATGAAGTTCTTCAAACTTCTTGATGAATATAGCATTCTTCTTGATACATCAGGTCTATTTTTCTCTGTATGCACTAGCAAACAAATCAGTCTCTTACTATTTTTGACAACAATCTCCAAAACCCAAAGAGCAAGACAATTGCACCAGCAACAATTCCTTCACATTTGGCCGCTCGTGGCTGGGGTGGTCCTCGACCCACAACACACAGATGTCTCCACTTGGTCTTGGGAGAAAGGAGGTCGGTTTTCCGCCATGTCTGCATATGCGGCCAGGTTGGCGACTATGGAGGTGTCGCCCACTGCTACGTTCACTTGGAAGTCTCAGATCCCGCTTCATTGCAGATTTTTTTGCGTGGCTAGCAATCAAAGACAAATGTTGGACATCCGATAAGTTGGCTCGTCAGGGCCTTCCGCATGAGGACGCTTGCCTATTTTGCGACCAACAGGACGATATCATCTACTTCCTCCGTTCTCAAATATTTGTCTTTCTAAATATTTCAACGAGTGACTACATCCAAAGCAAAATGAGTGAATCTACACTCTAAAATATGTCTACATACATTCGTATGTTGTAGTTCATTTAAAATGTCTAGAAAGACAAATATTTGGGAACGGAGGGAGTACCACCTTATTGCCGGCCGTGTCTTCGCTAGGGAAGTATGGACTAAGGTCTACACGGCCTTGGGGTCGGTGGAAGGAGTACCAACGGCAGGCGAATCCCTAGAGGATTGGTGCATTAGGCATGGGTACCTTGGTCAACAAGCAAAGACGACACATGCTATATGTCATCGTGTTTATGGCGCCACACCGTGTGTGCGGCAGGTGCTACGATGTATTGCAAGCGAGTACAAGGTGTGGAAGCAAGTGGGTGTTCTTCGAGTAGAGCTCAGGGCATTCCTTGCGATGGTAGGACGATGGGAGGATAGGGAGTAGTCCGGTCAGCGTGTACTGATGGAGTGGGCGAGGCATACATGTACTAACAACATGTAAACTCAACTGTGGTGGTGCTCTTTCCCCTTCTACTACCTCCGTCTTAAAGTAAGTGTATAAAGTTGTGTTAGACTTGAGACATTTATTTTAAGATGGAGAAAGTATATTACACGACTCGTGCGTATTCAAGGAAAAAACGTATTTCATTTCGTCAGCGTCGCAATTGATTCCGTAGTTCCTTGTAGATTGCGGAAAGGGAGGAGTACGGTATGTACGTATCCGATCATGCAACGTCGCTAAATCCATCTTACGTTGGACACTACACTCGTTGCGTCGCTAAATCTGACAACTGCTTCCCTTCGGATCGGGATACAGTTAAGGAAGTCGAGAAGGCCACTGCGCGGCTTCAAAGATTAACTGGAAGGTTCTTGAGCACGCCTCGGATTTGTTCCGGTCACGCGTGGCGGGCCTTTTTATAAGCCGCACAAGGGCCCTCGTCAACGAAGCACCCACGCACGACGGCAACGAACAAACGCGAGATTCACAGACTCCCGTAATACGCGAGCGCGAGACGATCGATCCTCGATCGGTTCCTTTTGGATCAGATCAGCGGCGATACATGGCGCACGGGCAGGAGTCGTCGACGGAGGCCGCCGCTGGTGGCGCCGCGCCGCTGTGCGCGAACGGCTGCGGGTTCTACGGGAGCGCGGCGACCAAGGGCATGTGCTCAAAGTGCTACCGCGACCACCTCAAGGCCACAGGTGCGGCTGCCCCCGCCGTCGAGGGGAAGATCAATGCCGACGACCTCGTCCTCGCCTTCAAGACGTCGGTGAGCCTGCAGGACTCTACCGCTGCCGCTGCTACTGTGGCGGCACCGTCGGCCGAGGCGCCAGCGAAGAAGGCGGCGCCAACCAGGTGCATGGCGTGCAAGAAGAAGGTGGGGCTGCTCGGTTTCGCGTGCCGCTGCGGTGGCACCTTCTGCTCGCTGCACCGCTACGTGGACGGGCACGCGTGTGGCTTCGACTACAAGAAGGTCGGCCGTGAGCAGATCGCGCAGCAGAACCCTCTCGTCGCGCCGTCCAAGCTCCACAACAAGATTTGAAGGCAGCAGCAGTTGAAAAACATGTGTACAGTTTTAGTTTACTCATTGTCTAAACTGTCTAACCTGTACTTAACTTAGATCTTTCAAGCACTAGCTCGATATAAGTTGAAGAAGGTTGATCTTATCTTTGTTGTTCATAACGACGTATTCGTATTGATGTAACTTGTTGATAATTTGTAGCATAAACAGATATCTGGCTGGCAACTAAACTTTGGAAGCATAAATAGATTTCTCTCAGTTTTTCATAGGTTTCGGTTAAACATCACACTAGACTTAAGTCTCGAATACCTATAACCCTCTTAATAGTATGAAGGTCCTATGACTCAAATAAAAGAGAAAGAAACAACGAAACGGTGGCCGACGCCCTTCAGGACCGCCGCTGGATCGTCGACATCTGCGGCGCGCTGAACCCCACTGCTTTGACCGAGCACGTCCAACCTTGGAGGTTGCTTCGTTCCGCTACTCTCTCCAACTCCCGAGACCGCCTTCTTTGGTGATGGACTGCCAACGCCAAGTACTCGGCCAAATAATGCTATCGAGCCCTCTACACCGGATCTACTACCGCGCCATTCTGGCGCCTCACTTGGAGGTGTTGGGCCCCCCTCGGTGTCAAGATGTTCACTTGACTCGCTGACCTTGACCGATGCTGGACCTCCGCTAGACTTGCTCGCCATGGCCTGCCGCACAATGATCATTGCGCCCTTTGCGACCAGGCAGATGAGACCATGCAGCACATCATCATTGGCTGCCCTTTCTCTTGGCAGGTATGGCATGACGTGCTTGCCTGGGTTCGTGCTACTACCCCCTCCCCCTCTGGAGACGAAGACTTCCTTCCCTGGTGCTCGGCCACAATCAAGGGATCGCCCACCGGTCGCCGCAAAGGCCTCGCTACGCTGGTTGTGCTCATGGCGTGGTCCATTTGGCGACACCGCAACAGCTGCGTTTTCGATGGCGAAAACCCCTCCTCCTCGCGGCTATTCACATCGATCCAGGAGGAGGCCCGTGCCTAGGCTAGAGCAGGCGCGCGCGGTCTAAGCGTTTTGATAGCATATGTTCTTTCTTTTAACGGGCCGAGCACCCCGTCAACAATGCTCTGTG
>NC_041383.1:139379244-139402283 GCF_002162155.2 Triticum dicoccoides | reverse complement strand
TACTCACTTTTGCGTATTCACAAAAAAAAAAACGAAACAAATACTACGTCTTTCCTTCTCCATCCATCTTCTAGTCTGCAGTCATTCTTCTTTGGACACATCGTGATAGAATTGCTTCACTTCAGCAATATTTTAAGGGGTCGATTCCTTCATGTAATCTTCTCGGTATGGTTTCTTCTCAAAATAGATGTATCTCTTCTCTGCAACGCAGGCACTCCTCGATGAAGTTCTTCAAACTTCTTGATGAATATATCATTCTTCTTGATATATCAGGTCTATTTCTCTCTGTGTGCACTAGCAAACAAATCAGTCCTTTACTGTTTTTGACAACAATCTCCAAAATCCAAGGGGCAAGACAATTGCACCAGCAACAATTCCTTCACATTTGGCCGCTCGTGGCTGGATGGTCCTCGACCCACAACACACATATGTCTCCACTTGGTCTTGGGAGAAAGGAGTCCGGTTTTCCGCCAAGTCTGCATTTGCGGCCAAGTTCGCGACTATGGAGGTGTCGCCCACTGCTACGTTCACTTGGAAGTCTCAGACCCTGCTTCATTGCAGATTTTTTGGACAAATGTTGGACATCCGATAGGTTGGCTCGTCAGGGCCTTCCGCATGAGGATGCTTGCCCGTTTTGCGACCAACATGACGATATCATCAACCACCTTATTGCCGGCCGTGTCTTCGCCAGGGAGGTATGGACTAAGATCTACACGGCCTTGGGGTCGGTGGAAGGAGTACCAACGGCAGGCGAATCCATAGAGGAATGGTGCATTAGGCATGGGTACCTTGGTCAACAAGCAAAGACGACATATGCTATATGTCATCATGTTTATGGCGCCACACCGTGTGTGCGGCAGGTGCTACGATGTATTGCAAGCGAGTACAAGGTGTGGAAGCAAGTGGGTGTTCTTCGAGTAGAGCTTAGGGCATTCCTTGCGATGGTAGGACGATGGGAGTATGGGGAGTAGTCCGGTCAGCATGTACTGATGGAGTTGGCGAGGCATACATGTACTAACATCATGTAAACTCAACTGTGGTGGTGCTCTTTCCCTTTTCTTCTACACCCTCCGTCTTAAAATAAGTGTACAAAGTTGTGTTAGACTTAAGACATTTGTTTTAAGACGAAGAAAGTATATTAAACGACTCGTGCGTATTCAGGAAAAAACGCATTTCATTTCGTCAACGGCGCAATTGATTCCGTAGTTCCTTGTAGATTGCGGAAAGGGAGAAGTACGGTATGTTCGTATCCGATCATGCAACATCGCTAAATCCATCTTACGCTGGACACTACACTAGTTACGTCGCTAAATCTGGCAACTGCTTGCCTTCGGATCGGGATACAGTTAAGGAAGCCGAGAAGGCCACTGCGCGGCTTCAAAGATCAACTGCAAGGTTCTTGAGCACGCCTCGGATTTGCTCCGGTCACGCGTGGCGGGCCTTTTAGGCCCTGTACAACGCAGGTGCCTCCGTCGGTGCTTCAGGAGAAAAACCGGGTTTTTTTACTCCTATACGCTTGACTAGGTGCTTCAGAGAGGCAACAGGTGCCAGAGTTTGTTTCCGGTGCCAATAGGTGCTTGGGGCTTCCGCTGGGAATCTTTCATGTATTAGCTCAGTCTACCAATTTTTCATAGAAAGCAAAGCCTATTCTCTCTCCTTAAGCACTTGTGCATAAGCATTCCCCTTTGTACAAGGCCTTATAAGCCACACAAGGGCCCTCGTCAACGAAGCACCCACGCACGACGGCAACAAAACAAACGCGAGATTCACAGACTCCCGTAATACGCGAACGCGAGACGATCGATCCTCGATCGGTTCCTTTTGGATCAGATCAGCGGCGATACATGGCGCACGGGCAGGAGTCTTCGACGGAGGCCGCCGCCGGTGGCGCCGCGCCGCTGTGCGCGAACGGCTGCGGGTTCTACGGGAGCGCGGCGACCAAGGGCATGTGCTCAAAGTGCTACCGCGACCAACTCAAGGCCACAGGTGCGGCTGCCTCCGCAGTCGAGGGGAAGATCAATGCCGACGACCTCATCCTCGCCTTCAAGAACTCGGTGAGCCTACAGGACTCTACCGCTGAAGCGGCACCGGCGACGGGGGCGGCAGCGAAGAAGGCGGCGCCAACCAGGTGCATGGCGTGCAAGAAGAAGGTGGGGCTGCTGGGTTTCGCGTGCCGCTGCGGTGGCACCTTCTGCTCGCTGCACCGCTACGTGGACGGGCACGCGTGTGGCTTCGACTACAAGAAGGTCGGCCGTGAGCAGATCGCGCAGCAGAACCCTCTCGTCGCGCCGTCCAAGCTCCACAACAAGATGGGTGAATAGCTCCCATGCGACGTCGTTGGTGTGAACTGTCTCTCATGCGACGTAGTTGGTTGTAATCGCTCTCATGCGACATCTTCGTTGGAAAAAATAGCTCCCATGCGACACTGCTGCCTAATCCAAAGACACATGTTTAAAACTCGAATCAGGTGAGCGGGACCCACAGCATGGGACCCACTAACTTATTCAACTCAGCATTGGTCAGGTGAGCGGGACCCACAGCATGGGACCCACTAACTTATCCAGGTCAGCATTGGTACAAGAGGACACCGAGCCGTGCCCCGAGCCGTGCAGCACCCGAGCCCATCCTCCCTCCTCCCCCTCCCCGACCGTTGTTGTTCTTTTTCTCCGGCGACGACGCGCAGCAACGCCGTTCCGGGCCGCGACCTAGCAATGTCGAGCTCCGCTTCAGCCTCCCGCCGCTCATGGCCGCGCTATGGCAGTGCCCATGACAAGATGCCCTGCATGCCCACGTATCGCACCCCTGAAGCGGCTAGTCACAACGACCGACAAGAATGGCAACCTTGGGCGGGAATTCGTGAAATGCGAGAGCAAACCAGAGCAGGGAAAGGTGAGATTTTACTTCTCAATATGCCAATTTTGGTTTTTGTCTCCCAATTTCATATTTGCCCATTTTTCCCCATCGGATTTGGGATTTAGGGTTCATCTTTCCGATTTCAGAAATTGAAGCAATGCACCCATTTTGAGTGGCTAGATGAGTACATAGAGCGGATTCAACTGGAGGGTGCATCAGGGGAGCTCGATTTACTGTTGGAGGCGGAGAAGTTGGGCAAGTTTGGATCGGGCGCATCTGGATCCGGGGCCCCTGGATCTGGCAATTCCATCAGGGGTGCCCGCCCTTCCATTGGTGCTACTGTGGGGGATGCAGGAGTGACGGCAGAGCTGAAGAAGCTGAACAAGCAGATGAAGAAACTCATCAAATTGCAGAAGCAGGGCAATTTGATGGGGCTCATGGCCGCACTTTTTTATGTTTGTGTAATTGGTCTCGCATTTGTTTATGTGATGATAATTAGTCGTAAGTGAATAGATTGGGCATCATTTGTAATCGGGATGATATGTACATTTGAATAAAAGTGTTGCGCTGTATGAATTCAGCATGTCCTCTCCACTCTGTTTCGGCCCCGTTTTTTATTTCTTCAGTTCGTCATCAGTTTCAGTTTCAGTGGTAGAGGGAGAAAAGGAAAAAAAAGTTCGTCCACAGTTGCCCGAAAAGGCCAGCCCATATAGAAGTTAGGCAGGGCCGAATAGAACATATCCAGGCCCATTGATAAAAGGAGTGCAAGAAAAGTGCACACGGTCATTGACATCGATATATCTTTTCGGCTTTAGATCATTTCACAAATTTTAAGTTTCCTGCAGTCACCTTTTTTGAGATAACTCATCTGATAATTATTTGAGATATTTTTATGCATAAGCTATTTGAGATAATTATTTGAGCAGTCTTTGTGAACCAAAAAAGTTGCAATTGTTTGGTTCTAGTTTATTTCAACCAAGCACCATTTCTTAATATATTTTTTTACTTGTGCTATGGTGTTTTCAAAGTTTTTACTCGTGTGTTTCAACCGAAAAAGGTTGTGCCCAAAAAAGAAGACATCTAGTGTGCCCCTAGTAACATCTCCTTACAACATAGAGGGGCATCCCCTTACAACCAGGGGCGGATCCATACTTGGTCATGGGTGTACACCCAAATCTTTTGGCTAGACATTTTTATATATGGTGTATACTTTAATACATTCAGTGCCCAAATGACCTTTCTCGCTAATGCCATGTTTGGCAGCAAAAAATGACATAGCAAGCATGATTTAAACATCAAACAACACTTGCGCATGTCATCAGCACCAGATAATTAGCATTTTTCTTGCCCATTGTCTTCAAATGCATTGTATACCAACTGTATGATTATGTAGTACAGTACATAATCTTTATTGTCAATTTCTTGGTAACGTACATTTTAGATACCAGATCAATTGTTTTTTAGTACACATGGCCACATAAATAAAATGCAATGGAGAAACTTTAGGACCGAAAAAACATATAGATAGATAGTGGGGCATCGGGTACCCTAGTAGCATAGATAGATAAAACATATAGAGGGGCATCCCCCCATTACATATAGTTCATAAAACATGAAAGTAAAATAATTAAAACTAGATATATAAAAGACACGGGCACACACGCCCGAACCAACACAAACACAAACTAGAGCCCCAAACTAGATAGATAGAAGACTCGCCCCTTGAACAACTCCTTGGCCCCTCCTCCTTGCCACTCCTTGGCCCCTCCTCCTTGGGCCCCTCACTCGTCATCCTCCGGCATCTGGTAGGGGAGGGTGTGCATGCCGTTGGGGTGAGGGAAGATGTGGTGGAAGTTGGTGAAGATGTTGTAGGTCGTGAACGCGATAAACTCGCATCCACACCAGAACACCTGGCCGAGGAGGTGGTGAGCGTCGTAGGGGTTGGTGAAGGTGACGTGGAGGCCGATGACGAGGCCGTTGGCGTTGCCATCGTACTGCTCGTGGAGGTGGAACATGGGCGGAGTGCCCAGAGGAAGGTGGCGGTAGCCGGCTTGGAGGAAGAAGCGAGCGAACTCTCTAGGGCCCCTCCACCTAGAGATGGCCCACACCCTCAGGCTATTCTCGACGACGACTCCGGCCGGGTACTGCCTCTCCGGCACGGTGGGAGGGCGACGGTAGGTAGGGCCGTTGAACTGCATGGTGGCTCGAGTGGGATTTGGCTCGAAAAGAAGAAGGGGAGGAGGCTTGAGAGATGAGTGTGAGAGGATGAGGAAATGGTGCCCTTTTATAGCCGCGTTGCAGCTGTGGTCAATGTGTACACGGTGCCTTCTGGATCGTTTTCTCTTCTCCGTTCGCACTGGCATAAGTAATTGCGGGCATTAATTCAAAAAACGGCGGCCAGAGCATCCAAAGAGGCATGGGCAGCACAGGCGAGTTGCATCGTTTCGTGCACTTGCATCGGCGGTGACGCCGCGTGGGAAACAGGCTCGTTCATCCGCGCTTGACACTGAAAAAGGAGCTGCACCACCGACGCGTCCGTCTCGTTCAAACATGCATTTGTTAAAATAGCTTAGACGCGACGTACCTATACGCTGCGCCCCTGCCATGCTTTACTGCGTCGATGCGTGCATGCAATGGCGGGCTAGGTGTTCACGAGCAAAGAATAGCTAGGCTGCGACGTTGCATGGCATGCATGGGACAGGATGGCCCACATGTCATTGACCCTCTCGCATGCAGCCCATCCCCCTCTCGACGGCCGTGCGCACGCACGCCAGGCTCTGCCGGGCCCGATCCGCTCGGCCCAACGGTCACTTAGATGATCCCCCGCTCAACGTTATCTGTTCGTCAGAGAGAAAAAACGGTGGCCAATCAGATTGGAGCCCACGGATCGCCCCCACGGAATCCTTCTAGAAGGCCTATCCGACGGCCGCAGTTTGGCGTTAGGGTGAGATCGACGGTGGACGTTTGGCGCTAGGGTTACATGGGGTTTGGAGGCAGTCAATGGGGTTTTGAAAGGTTTGACCGAACATTCAAATGTGTATAACTAATTCAAAAAAATCTAAAAAATGAAAAACCTGCGCATATAGCCTTTTTATGTTACATAGTTATGATATAAAATGATAAACTTGATCTAATGATCTTTGCTTGAAAAAACCTTCACAAATTGGACTATCTCGACTGAGGTTGCATGGAGTTCACAGGAGTGAGAAGAGGGTTTGAGGTTTTGAAAATGCAAAAAAATCAAAAACATCACCTTAGCTTCATTTTAGAGTGACTAAGGAGGATCTGAAGTTATTTTTGCATTAAAAATTTTTAAACTTGTTTTATTGCTAACTTTGTATTAAAGGGTGTTTTTTCAAAAATAAATTAAATAATATGAATACTTATTCAAAAAAAGGTGAGACTTCGTATTGATCCTATATAGGTATAATATAAGCTAAGAAAATATTTTTTGGGTGATTTTGAGAAGGTCGAAAAAAACTTGCTTAGAAATGGGGCCGTTTTCCCTTACTTTGGAGCCTGTTTGGTCAACATTGTCCGTGACTATGAGTTGGAATTCACAAAAAGGGTTGGATTTATGAACTAAAGTGCATAGTAGTACATAAAACGATGCAACATCACAGAACAAACAAATGAACTCAAAAAATATTGAAGATAGGTTCAAATTTGAATATCGGTTCAAATTTGAATTTTATTTCAAGTCAAATCAACATCATAGCACATAAGTTATCACATGAAAGAACATAAGTTTTCACATCAAATGACAACAAACTTAAGTTTTCACATCAAATTTGAATGTTTTCGACTCTATTTCTTCTGCTTCTTTCTACCACTCGATTTCTTCTGCTTTTTTCCACCGTTTGGTTCCTCGGCGCATAGTTTGTTGATGCTGATGCTCTTGCTTTTTGGCCCCCTCAACTTTTGCACCTGACCATGTCTCACTTCTTCAGTTTGCACTTCTGCAGATTGAGTAGATGGCACACATTGTTCAACTACTTCAGTTTGCAACTCAACACTTGGCAGCACAACCTCCAAACATGGCAACACAGTTGTCAAAGCAGATTCGAATGGCAGCACAACAGTTGCTTCATCTGCAACAGTTTCAGATTGCCCTAGCGTCTGCAAAACAGATTCAGTATGCATCACATCGTCCAAAACACAAACACTTAGCTCATGTTCAGCAGTAACAGTTTCAGTTAGCTCCATATCTTTGTCACCAAACATTATCTGCTTAGTGCTCTTCCTTCTATAGCCACTGAGTCTTGCTTTTTTCACTGGCCAGCATTGTTCAACAACAAGCGGTGGGGCTTTTTCTGCATGCTTCCTTCTAAAAAATAAAGCATTTGACTTGGTTAGATACTAGAACAAGTAGCAAAATCAAAAACTTGCAAAAACAGTAACATAAACATACTTTGGCCTCTGAGGAGTGTAGATGCACTTGGATGAACCAATTCTGTGCCTAAGTACCTCACACAACTTGCACCTATTTTTGTTACCTTTTTGAGCCCTTTTGGGCTTATCATTCTTTTCCTTTTCCTTTTCCCCCTTCTTACTACAATCACCTTTCTCAAACCAAGCTTTGAATCTGCTCTGTTTAGGCCTCCCAGCCTTTCTTCTAGTGACAGGGGGACACAAGGTAAATTCTATTTCCACCTCAGGCCACTGAGATTGGTCAGTCAGTGCAGGAATTGGACTTGCATATGCAGCTTTGAATTTTTGTACTGAATAATACTCATGCAAATATGGGTGCATATTTAACCTGGGTTTAGATGCCAAAAAAGTATGGAATGCTCACATGGTTTTCCAGTGTGTTGCCACTCTTGGCAAGTGCACTCATGCAACTCAGTATTTACCACATGCCTCTTGCCACTCTTTGTATCTCTAACTTCAGCACCCCACAAGGAAGATTTCTCAACAGATAGATGTGAAAGATTTCTACTCCTGTTGACCACCTGTTGTACCACTGCTGGAAGCTTGTCCCCTTCCAAAATATTAGCAATTTTTCCTCTCAACTCCCACAAACGCATGATCATGATTCTTATTTGGTCCACCATGTCATGCACAGGCAAGTATTTCAAATGCTTCACTTTGTTGTTAAAACTTTCTGCCAAGTTGTTATTGATATGATCACATTTTATGGCAGTATTAAAACTTGATCTATACCACAACAGAGAATGGTGGGTGTTCAACCATGAAGCAAATTCATTATCACTACATGATGCCAATATCTTACCAAGGTGATAGGAATGTGTCTGTCTGGTGTAGGATCTTGCTGCTGGCCACATGCGCCCAAATTCATCTCCTCTGAATTTTTTTATCAGATTCATCCACATATGTCCAAAGCACTCCCTCTGCTCAGCATGGGGGAAAACACTTTTTACTGCATTTTCCAACCCTTTACATGCATCTGTGTGGATGGCCAAAGGAGAAACTGGCCCTATGCATCTTTTCAGTTGCATCATGAACCATATCCATGATGCCTCTGTCTCTGATTGAAACATTCCTATTGCAATTGGGAACATCCAGTTGTGTCCATCTAGAGCATTGCATGCAGCCAACTGACCATTCCACTTTCCAGTCAAAAAAGATGAGTCTATGCTCAAATATGGACGACAACCTGCTTTGAATCCATCTATGCAAGGCTTCAAACACATAAAAAACTTGCTGAATAAAACCTTGCCATCCTCTGTTACCTCTGTATCTATCTCCACTACACTCCCAGGTGACCTCTTCTCCACCTCTGCTTTAAAACTATACAACATCCTAAATGTATTTGCCCAGTCACCATACAAAGATTTCATGGCCCTTTGTTTTGCTTTCCACACTGTGGTATATTGCAGCTGGATGGGGTACAACTTCTCCAAGTCAACTTTAAGCCTCTTTGCAGTAGTGTTTGGAGTCTTGGCTAAAATAGGAGTAATCTTCTCTGTAACCCAAAGCTGTGATGTCATCTTTGAAACTCTCTGTGAAGTGGTCATACATGTATGCTGGTGTGGTATTTGATTTACCCTTACTGTACTTCCATCAGGTTGTAGTCTGGCAGACAAGTACCATTTGCAAGGATTGCCACCACCATCATAACCTTTGCACCGAGCATAAAATTTCTTTCGATCAGTCCACATAGTCTTGGCATCAAACTCTTTTTTCACTGCATAGGTCCTGAAAGACATCCTAAACTCCTTCATGCTTGGCCACAACTTTCCCACCTCAATAACTGGGTTCTCTTTGTCATACAAACAAACCAGCTCATTATCATCTGCATCATCCACATCATCTGCAGCCTCTCTCATCAGGTGTTCTTCATCCTCATTTGCATTTCTAGGGCCTGTGTTACCTTCAGCTGGCAAAGAACTATCATCCTTCTCCTTATCTTTGTCATCAACTTGAATGCCAAACATTTCGGCCATATCAATGTCAGATATTGGTGTAATGACCAAATCTGTTTTTTCATTCAACTCTACTACATTCCAGTCAACAACAATCTTCCTAGCACCATGGGTTCCCTCCTCTCCATCTGCATCAATCCCAGTATCTTCAGCTACTATAGTCGGTTCAGTCAACAATGCCAACATCTTCTTTTGTGAAGCCCACTCATCATCTTCCATCTGTGCAGCCATCTTTGATGGCACATAACCAACTCTGGAATGAGTTTGCAGATCAATTAGCTCTGCATAAAATGTTACTTGTTTGCTTGCCCATCCTCCTTGCTGATCAATTTCAGCAACCATGGATTCTCCATCTTCAATTCTCACATATTCACCATTATAGTTATCGAAACGTTGCAGAGATACCTCTTGTTCTGGACCCCAAACAATACTCTCCCCAATTCTCTCCACCAAATTGCCCACGGCCTTCTCCTTCATGATCTCCAATTCCTGGGGATCAACATCTGCAAAATCGACATCCAACCTCACGGTGGTATCTCTATCAATGTCTTGGACACTGCCATCACTGAGCTTGGCTTTACAGGGAAAAAATTCCACTATAATTGCGAATGTGGTGGCAGAACCTGAACCTCCCCTGTTTTGTCAATGGCAGGCAGCGGCGGCAGTCACTACCAAATCGAGTTCGATTCTAAATCGCCAAGAAAAGAGGGTGCCATTACCGATTTGAAGCACTGTCTCCTCGGGGCAGCCCGTCTCCTCGCTCCATCTCATCTAGCCCTCGCTCCATCTCCTATCCAATCAAGCAACAGGGGCAGCATGAGGCCACAGATTTATTCAAAATTCAGTGGAATGGGAGTAGTGTTTGGAAAATACTCACTCGCAATAGCCGCTGCAAGGATAGGCGCTCCACCACCGGGCCGCGGAGAAGAAACAACCCCCGGATCCAATGGAGCCCGATTCTAAATCGCCAAGAAACAGAGGGCAGCATGAGGCCACAGATCGGGGAGTGGGACTAGGGTTTCGGGCTCACCTCGCAATAGCTCTGCCGCTGCCGAGAAATGCGCTCCACCACCGCGGAGAAGAAACCACTGCCGGAGAAGTTGCTTACGGCGGCGCCGCTCGCCCAGTCCAGCACGGGCGAGTCGAGCACGGTCACACAGTCGCCGGTCGAGTCGTGGACGGTTGACTCTTGACTACGTGGCCATAGGTGGACCCCACCAGTCAGAGCACATAACCCCCAGTGTCCTAACCAAATCTCAGCCTAACGGACAGCCAACTAGCCGCGTAAATGGTGTGTCGCATGGGAGCTATTTTTTCCAACGAAGATGTCGCATGCAAGCTATTACAGCCAACGACGTCGCATGAGAGACAGTTCACACCAACGATGTCGCATGGGAGCTATTCACCCCAACAAGATATGAAGGCAGGAGGAGTTGAAAATCATCTGTACAGTTTTAGTTTACTCACTGTCTTTACTGTCCCTCCACTGTCCTGCTTAATTAGATCTTTCAAGCACTAGCTCGATAAGTTGAAGGAGGTTGATCTTATCTTTCTTGTTCATAGCGATCGACGTATTTGTACTCAAATTAATAATATCCATGTTTTAGAAAAAGATTAATAATATCCGTGTAGCATTACGGAAAATTCTTTTATGCCGAGTGCAAGGTTGTTTGTTGAGTGTACTTGATTGGACACTGGCAAACAAGACCTTTGCCAAGTGTACTGACGACAAAACTCGGTGAAAGAATGACACTCAGCAAACAGGTATGTTGCCGAGTGCCAAACAGAAAACACTCAACAAAGTAGGGTTTTTCCTAAGATACTCGGCAAACAATTATAAATCAATAATGTGCATATGTTTATTTGAATTTAGATTTTGAAGAACAAACTATTTAAATATTATTTGATAAATAGCAAGAAATGCAATTCATGTCTTAAAATTAGTAACCGGTTCCAAAAAAAATGCCAAAATTTAGCATTTGTAACACAATGTAATGTGTTCCACGTCGGGAAAATTAGGGATATTTTAGATATTATTTCTCTATGTATATAAGCAATTAATATCAATTATAGCATTTAGCAGATATAATTTAAATTTTAACCGCAAGTGTATGAAAAAGTTAGCAAAGACGGGTTCAAAACTATTTGTGTTCTTGAGTCAATGTTTAGGCCTTATATACAAGAAAAGAAGAGGAATTGTGAACATGAGGGTGCCAAGACTCAACCCGACCATGGAGCTCAGTCGCGGAGGACGAAAATAATTTGACGTGGGGCGGACTCTAATGCATACAAAAGTTTGATGGAATCTAGACTGAAGATTGGGGAAAATTACGATGAGTTGGACAAATTCAGAACATGAAGATGCAGAAAATATAAAAATCTTCCCCTTCTTGTCCATTACCAGCAAGAACCTGCATTGGAGCTTATAGGTTTTCAAATCTGAAAATTGCAAATGATGTCTAAAAACTACTCTCTAGAGGTTGTGATGAAATCTTAATAAGAAAGTTTCGCAAAAGTTATGATGTACACTGCTTGAAAACAGAAGCATCTTTGAGGAAGAATCGATGTTCCGAAGGGAAATGGGTCAGGTTTGAAGGCAAAGTGTGAGTTTCTTCATGGTTTGACCTTGATTTTTTTTACACTCAGTATACACCATCACATGTTTCACATACAAATTTGGCATTTTTTTAGGTTCGTTTATTATATTTAAGTCATTAAGCGCACTTCATGCATTAAATGGATATAGTTCACATTTGAACTGCAAGTGCATTAGAAGGTTGAAAAGATATCCTAATTTTGTTCTTGAGTCTATGTTTATCCCTTATTCAAGAAAACTACAGGAGTTGGAAACATTAGGGTGCTAAGGCTCGACCACGAACAGAGAGGTTATTGGTTTTCTAATTCTATATTCCCTCCGATCCTTTAAATAAGGTATATTTGTTTTTTCAAAATTCAGACAAGTGCATGGTTGACCGAGTTTTAAAAAAATATATCAATATCCACAATACAAAATTTATACCATTTAATCCATCATGAAAAGTAGTTTCATATTTTATCTATTAGGTATTGCAAAATGTTGTTATTTTATTCTATAAGCTTGGTCAGACATTAAGATGGTTGAGTTGCACAGATATCAATACACCTTCTGTTTTGGAACGGAGGGAGTAGAAGACAAGCCAAACAAAGTATGAAAAACATGAAACCTACAAATGGTGTCATAATATGATACCCATATCTCATGGTAAAGATTTGAGCAGTTTTTGCAAAAGTTGTGATGTAAACTGCTCCAAGCTGGAACATCTCCAAGGAAGAATCATGGTTTCAATAAGGAACATGTTAGGTTTGAAGGTGAAACGATCACTGCTTCATCCATTGGCCTTTAGTTTTTTCTACACTTAAGATACACCATCGAATGTTCTCTCCAAATTCGACAATTTTTGTTGTTCATTCATTATATTTAAGTTATTTGGCGCATTTCTAGGCATTTAATGAATACAATTAAAATTCAAACCGCAATTGCATGAATTTTATGCAAAAAAATTAGGTTGGAAATAATAATTGTATTTTTGAGTATATGTTTTGGACATATGCAAGAAAAATGGGAGAATTCCCAACATCAGGGTGACATGACTCGACCCTGAACATGAAGCATATTGGTTTTCAATTCTAGAAAATACGAACGAAGTCTGGAAAATGCGCACCTAGAATGGTTTTATTATACGATACCTAGATGTTGTGGTGAAACTTTGAGAAGTTTTGGCAAAAAATGTGATGTACATTGCTTAAAAACTGGACCATTTTCGAGGAAAAATCTAATTTTTGAGATGGAAAATGTCAGGTTTCAAGGAGAAAAGATTATTTCTTCATCTATTGGCCTTGAAATATATATATTAAAAATCAAAATACAACACTATATTTAAGTCATTTAATGCATTTCCAGTTATTAATGGATATAATTAAAATTTGAACTACAAGTGCATGAAAAAGTTAGAAAGATTGGGTTGAAAACCCCTATTTCTGTTCTTGAGTCCATGTTTAGGCCTTATCAAAGAAAAGAAAAAAGTGGTGTTTCAAACATCAAGGTGTTAGGACTCGACCCGGAACATGGAGACTATTGGTTTTTTAATTTTGAAAAATGCAAACAAAGTCTGGAAAATGTGAAACTTGGTATTGTGCCATGATATGACAGCTATGAGTTGCGGTTAAATTTGAGAATGATTCACTAAAATTCTGGCATACACTACTTAATCGCATCATCTTGGAGGAAGAATCGTGGTTTTGAGATGGAACGGGCCAGGTCTGAATTGAAGCGACAGTTGCTTCATCAGTTGGCCTTGAAAATAATTGTACACTCAAGATAGAGCCCTGCATGACTGAGGGAGTCCTGGATCAGGGGGTGTTCGGATAGCCGAACTATCACCTTTGGCCGGACTCCTGGACTATGAAGATACAAGATTAAAGACTTCATCCCGTGTTCGGATGGGACTTTCCTTGGCGTGGAAGGCAAGCTTGGCGATACGGATATGTAGATCTCCTACCATTGTAACCGACTCTGTGTAACCCTAACCCTCTTCGGTGCCTATATAAACCGGAGGGTTTTAGTTCGTAGTACGAACAACAATTATACCATAGGATAGCTTCTAGGGTTTAGTCTCTCTGATCTCGTGGTAGATCTACTCTTGTATTACCCATATCATCAATATTAATCAAGCAGGAGTAGGGTTTTACCTCCATCGAGAGGGCCCGAACCTGGGTAAAATCATCGTGTCCCTTGTCTCCTGTTACTATCCGCCTAGGCGCACAGTTCGGGACCCCCTACCCGAGATCCGCCGGTTTTGACACCGACATTGGTGCTTTCATTGAGAGTTCCTCTGTGTCGTCATCTTTAGGCCCGATGGCTGCTCCGATCATCAACAATGATGCGGTCCAGGGTGAGACTTTTCTCCCCGGACAGATCTTTGTATTCGGCGGCTTTGCACTGTGGGCCAATTCGCTTGGCCATCTGGAGCAGATTGAAAGCTACGCCCCTGGCCATCAGGTCAGATTTGCAAGTTTGAACTATATGGCTGACGTCCGCGGAGACTTGATCTTCGACGGGTTCGAGCCACAGCCAAGCGCGCCGCACTGTCATGATGGGCATGATCTAGCTCTGCCGCTGGACAGTGCCCTAAAGGCCGCACAAGTATCCGCTCCGACCCTTAGCTCGGAGCCAACTGCGCCGATCGAGGACGGGTGGCTGGACACCGCCTCGGGGGCTGCTATCTCTACGACGATTGAGCCGAACACCAACCTTGTCCTTTGCGAAGCTCGTGACTCCAAGGTGCCGGACTCCTATCCGGACTCCGAACCTTTCGCGCCCCTGCCAATCGAATCCGATTGGGCGCCGATCATGGAGTTCACCATCGCGGACATCTTTCAGCACTCGCCCTTTGGCGACATCCTGAATTCACTAAAGTCTCTCTCTTTATCAGGAGAGCCCTGGCCGAATTATGGTCAGCAAGGTTGGGATGCGGACGACAAAGAAATTCAAAGCCCACCCACCACCCACTTCGTAGCCACTGTTGAAAGTTTAAACGACGTGCTCGATTTCGACTCTGAAGACATCGACGGTATGGACGACGATGTAGGAGATAAGCATGAACCATCACCTATAAGGCACTGGACAGCTGTCACGACCGGTTTTTTTCCGGGTAATAAATTTCCAGAAAAGACCGTCGTGCTCATCAGCCCCAGGATTACTGTTAGCTGATGAGGCTCCAACTTGATACAGAAATTCCAAGCAGAAAACAAAATATGTAGTACAAGGCCATTCTGGCCTGTGAGTACAACAAATGGTTTCTAGTGGTTGATGGCGGAAGCGGGTTATGAAACATCAGTGTCTATGGGACTCCATTTCCCACGGGAACAACTGACCAGGTTAACTCCTATCTTCGCGAGGCTGCTATCTCCATTACTTAGGTTCCGGGGCTGTCATCGCGTTGCTCCTCTTCGTGCAAGAAAATCTGGCCAAGACAATAGCCAGGGACAAGCCAGTGAGTACTTTGAATGTACTCGCAAACATTATGAACACAGGTATAATATAACAATGATGTGCTGAAAATATTTTATGCTCATGACGTCAATCAAAAATAGTAAATAAAATTCTGATGCGTGCAGGCAGTTATTTATAAAAATGCAATAACATAGTAGTATTAAAATTTATGAAATAAATAACAAGCAATGCCACAGTCGGGCGTCTTAGCGACACCACATAAAGGGCTTTAAAAGAAATGCCACAGTCGGGCGTCTGAGCGACACCACATAAAGGGCTTTAAAAGAAATGCCATAGTCGGGCGTCTGAGCGACACCACATAAAGGGCTTTAAAAGAAATGCCACAATCGGGCATCTGAGCGACACCATACAAAGGGCTTTAAAAGAAATGCCACAGTCGGGCGTCTGAGCAACACCACACAAAGGGCTTTAAAAGAAATGCCACAGTCGAGCGTCTGAGCAACACCACATAAAGGGCTTTAAAAGAAATGCCACAGTCGGGCGTCTGAGCGACACCACACAAAGGGCTTTAAAATAAACAATCATAGTGAATATCCCGGAGGTAGAACCATCCCAGAGATACTTGATAATAACAATAATATCACGGGTTAGTCAACAATAATAATCATAATTATCACAAGTCACAGGTAGTAGTTCCAGTTCTGGTTAACAGTTTCACCTCCGAAGACCGACACTAAGACCGACACTTGACCCATCCCAGACTGTAATCCTTAACCATGGACACGGCTATTCGAATAGGTTTAATCTCTGCAGAGGGTGTACTCTTTACCCACGAGTAACGGATTTCTTTAGTCCATCGGGACTAATTCCGTCTACGGTCTTTTTGTTGAAAACACACCTAACTTGCACACACCAGCTTATCTCACACGTGTCTGGAATCACCCACGACACCTGTTAAGCAAACTCTAAGTGGGGAGGCTACAACCTCGCGTGGCATGGGATCAAATTTATATCGCGCGCTCTAAGGGGTGGCCTCCCCTCTCGGTCCCAACCGGAAACACCCATGCCCCCGGACCAGGTGGCCTGCCTACCAGCTACAACCGGTATCTTCCACCATGGCCTCTCTGTACGGTGTGTGCTAGAAAGAGGTTGACAACTTACTGAACCGTACTCTACTTGCTGTAGAGATGAGTGGTAGTACGAAACGAGTATGGGGGTTACTGGCACAAGACTCGATCTACGGTCGACTCAGGAGGTTTAAGTATTCCCTGCATGATTAGCATGACGAATATATTTCAACCAACAGAGTCACCGCTCATATCACCTTGCCATGCCATACCAGACATAACCGTCCCGACGGAGACCGGCGACAAACTCATGCCTACCCAAGGCAGAGGTTTTCCCGGGTTCCTGCCGGTATGCATGCAAGGCACATGAGGGTGATTATCATCACAAGTGTGTCCATTTCCAACAGCATGGAAACCAATAACATGCACCCATGCATATGATCATATCACATGAAATAACAAGTTTCTCCAAAGTGAGGTGATGTTATGAACCTGTCATCGAACACACAAAAATATTATGCCGGGGTTCAGAATGCTTGCCTTCAATGTGTGGAAAGGCAGGGTGCACTCCAAAACTTGAAACATTTCTCCTCTCTTCAAAAATCCTATTTTAGCAATATAAAAGAATTAACACACAAAATAAAAACAGCACCAAAAGTTGTTCTGAAATTTTTTCAAATAAATCTTAAAATAAACTAGGTGAAATTTGAAAGAGGTAGGAAAAAGAATCAATTCATTTGGAGTTATATTTAAAAAGTTATAGCCAGTCAAAGATTTGGTCAAATCTGTTTTTTTAAATAGAAAAAGAAAACGTTTCAAACGAGATTACGCTTTCGGTGCAGAGGAGGCGTACTTGAGGCTTTACGCCTCCACTTAACCACGTGGACCGGCGCTGGGCCTCTGACGGTGGGCCCGCCTGGCCCACTGGTCAGGTTTGACCAGTCGCCCGCGTCGTCTCCCTCCTCTGCCCAAGTGGAGCGGGGCTCCGGCGATCATCGCCGGCGAACGGTGGCTCCGTTCGGAAAGCTGAGGCCACCAGTGGATTCAGGGGGCCGAGGTGGTTACTCCGGTAGTCGTAGGGTCGTCGGAGGTGGAGGATATCGCTGGCGGCGAGCTCCAAGGCGGAGGGAAGCTTCGGGAGCAAGATGGATTTGGCGCTATGGTGGTTCCCAATCAAAATTGAGTAGGGGGATGGGTTCACGGGAGGATGAGGAAGTTTCTGGCGAAGAGAATGGAGAGGGGGAGGCCCTGGTGGTGCCGGAATGGCCGGGGCAGAGGCGGCGGCAGGAGTTACCGGAGATGGGGAAGAAAGCTCTCCTGGTTCGATTGGCGAGCTGGGGAAGCGTCATTGGGGTGGCCTGAGGTTGCCAGTGTGTGGGAACGGCCCGGGGCGTCCATTTATAAGCGAGGCAAGGCGGTTCCGCGGCGGCCGTGGATAAGCTTCCAGCGAACCGACGTTCTGTAGCAGCAGGGCATCGTGGCGGCGACGAGCGCTAGAAGACATGGCTGCGGATGAGCTCGCGCTGCTCCAGGGGCCAGGTGGCGAGCGGGAGGGGTTTGGGCGGCGCTGCCCGTGGCTGGAGCCACTGCGGACGCCGGAGTGCCGCCAAGAATGCCCTGGCGGCGGCGCTGTAGCGTGCCAGGGTGGTTTGGCGCGATGCTGCGAGGCGGGGAGTGCGTGGCGAGGTGCTGTCGTGTGGGCCAAAGCCAGGGGGCCAGCGTGTCGGCTCGGGCGCGGCATCGTGCAATACGCGCGCTCTGGGCGCGTCCAGTGCACGCACGGGAGATGCTCGACACAATGCCGCGGCATGCTACAGGTCGCAGGTGAGGTTGGGGTTTACCAGATCGAGGTTAGGAGCAACTGGGAGTCTAGTGGACATGCTAGTTTGATCAGAGGTGCAAGCTCACAGTGCAATGCCAAAACTCATGTCAAAACTGGTCATGCCTACAGGGTGCTCGATAGAATGCCACATGCACCTAGGCATCTCTTGGGGTAGCCAAAACTTCCAGGTTGGGGTCTCTTTAGATGCAAGAGAGAGTGGTGAGGTTAGTTGGTCAAATGCAGCAACTTGTTAGTGCAAGTTTAGCAGAATTTCAATTCTGGACAGGAAATAAATGACATTATTTCATGAACCAAAAATGATCCAAAGGGTGCATGCTCCTGGACTTAAGGGTTTAACATGGAGGACTACAAGTAGGAGAAAGAATAAAGGGTTAAAGAGCAAGCAAAAATATGGTTGCTGTACAAACCATCCAGTTGGTCCAGAATGAAGATGAGGTTGATTCACTCAAATTTTTCAAAGAACAGCACTAGGTTTTTGCATAAAGTTGAATCATAGGCTATTACCAATATCCCATAATTTTGGTGGAGGCTAGAAAGAATTATTTAAAAGGGTTGTAGCGCAAAATGCACTCTGGACCAGAGAAGGAAAAATTGATGTAGAGCTCAAATTATTACATAAATAAAAGATATTTTTGCACAAATGTTATTGAATAACATCACATGACATCTTCAAATTTTGTGGGAATTTTAAGTGAATTTATCCAATGGTTGTAGTTCAAATATGGCCATATAACCTTGAAAAACCATTTTTAAGAAAGTAAAGATCAAGCAACTTAATTATTTAATTAGTTATATTAAATAAGGGAAAGTTTCTCTTGACAGATTAAATGAGTCCAATGACATATTTGGAAAGTTTTCTCTCTGGGAAAAACTCATCATAACAGGGAAGGAAATGATTTAAAAATCAAAATGGAGCTCAGAAATCCAAAGTTTTAATTCCTGGCAAAAATTTTAATTCATTAAAACAACACCAAATTTTTGGAGTGTCACAACACTATCCCCCTTAAGAAAAATCTCGTCCTCGAGATTTGTTAAAAGCTGTGTTAAGAAAATATTACGCAATAAAGATGTGGCTTTAGTGAGAGGGCAATAAGTGGTGAAAAACCACAGTGTGAAAACTGGTGCTGCGTGGAAAAGTCTACGGTTCGGGACAAAAACGTGAGATTTCTACGCTGGATATAAATTTAGAATAACTTCTAAATTTAAAAAAAATACGCTGGTCATACCCGAGAGCACAGTGCTCTCTCTGGCCGACAGGTGGACCCGGGGTCCACTGTCAGCTTCTTCTTCTCCCTCTGGCTCCTTCTTCTTCCTCTTTCCCGCGCGCTTTCTCCACCGGCGACGCCTAGTGTGTAGGGCATCTAGGCCGTACCGTGGTAGTGTGCGGCGTGCTAGCTGCCGGTGCAGCGTGCACTCACCTCGCGGGCCAGCGCGCTGTCGGCACTGCTCGCGGATTCGACTCCGAACACCGGCGATCGGCGACGAGCGGCGTTGGTGGACTTCGCCCACCATACACCGAGCTCGAGCTATAAAACGGCCGGGGTGCCTCTCTCTTCTTCCTCACACCTGGCCTCACTTCTCCTCCTCCTCCCTCCATTACTGCTTACAGAAGCTCGGGTTAGGCTCTAATGGCGGAGGCGATGCCGGACTGGTTTGCGATCCTGATATGCGGAGGGCTGGCGACACTGCTGGGGCTCTCTGTGCTCCTGTGCGCGATGATCCTCGACGATCGTCGCGACGCTGCTGCTCGGGTGTTGGCTCTCCGCGGTGGTGGTGATCACAAGGAGTAGATGGGGTGTGACGGGTGCTAACTGTTGTTAGGGGGGTGATGAGCTGGATGCAACACCGTTGCAAAGTTTTGCAAACAGGGTATGTGTCCGAATGATTATGGTTGTGAGTCTGCTGCCGTGGTGCTGTGTGAAAATAATAAATCCACGCCGTGAGAAAGTGTAGATGTAGCAACTCAGGGAAAAGAAATCTCACTCCAGAATTTCGCGAGGAAAAACAGTTAATTTGAAGGAGTATAAACCACAACAAAAACTACATACATTAGTAGAAGCCAAATATTTGACTCGTCATACAAACTCAGGATATCACGCATAGGTCACACACATAAATAAATGTTACAAATAATGAACACTGCAGCGACGTCTAAAATGGAAACGGTAACTGGACGGGGTCCTGATAAAATGTCTCTGGTACTGGGATACACTCCTCTTCTATCGGAGGAAGTGGATTGACCAGTCGATGTATGCGTCTCTCCGGGTCGGGCCTCAGTGGTCTACCGATGGCAATCTGAGGATTCAGATCAGTGAGATCCTGGAGATAATCCATCACTCGTTGGTTCAAATGCTCTTGAGCGATGATGTACTGGATAAGGTTGACCAGAACTGGGTCTCTCTCAATACGCCCACCGGGAAAAGACGTTACTTCTCCGGGTGCTGCACGGCTCGGGAAGTAATAATATCCTCGTTCACGGGCATAGGGTACAGCGGATCGAAGGCGAGCAATCGCTTCTTTCGCAGCAGCTTCTATGGCCAAGTGTGGGGTTGGCATAGATTTCCCCACGAAGGAAACTTCTGTTGGATCTTGATTGGAGTCTACGGGAGGGATGTGCACTGCTGCCCAATATTCCGAGGTGGAAGGGGTGATCCTTGATTTGAACAGCTCGTACTGAGGTGGCTGGGTAGAACCCATGGTACTGCGGGTAAAATCCCACAATATTTTGACAAAGCTACCTGGGGTTGCATCTGGGGTTCTCAGATGAATGCTGGGGCTCGGCATGACAGGAAAAAGTTGTGAGTGTGGTGCACAAAGTGAGGGTTGGTGGGTAAGGTCACAAGGTGGCCTTTATATAGCAATGGAGCCGGATCGTTTTACCGTGGTGAAAGGTAATAAATTTGCCAGGTTAGCTCCAAAGGTCAGGTCAGTGTCAGAGATACACATATCTCATAAAGAGACGTGTTACTGTGGTTGTCGTCGGGTTGGTTTTGGTAGTTGTGCCCGGAAAAATATGCAACTATGCGTTGACCAAATATGCAAGGCTACTATTAAAACAGAGGCATAACGACAGGCTGCGTTAATATACACGGTCGCATGATTACAAAGTGAGGATACACTGAGACTCGGTACTACTCGTACGGCTTAGTCTACCTCGTTTATGTCTAAATGGGCGTGCCTGGTGGATGTCGAGGCTTCTCCACGTGTCTCACTGCCGGGATTAGTCGGAGATGGCGGAGGAACTGCAGGGTCGGGGTAGTGATGATGACCATCACGGGGATTGTTGGCCACAACCCCGTTGGAGTGTGCTCCCAAAAGGCGACGAAGCACTTCTGGGGTCATCAAAGCATCTCGGCTGATGGCTGGAGCTGATCTCGGGGTCTCGATCGGTTGTCCAAACAGCACGACTGGGTTGTCGGCGTTGGGCTCGTTTTCTTCTCTCGCCGGGGCTCGACGAACCAGCTCTCCACGAGCTGCAATTAAATCAATAGTGATTTGATCGCACAGTTCCTCTAGTGCACTTACATAGCGCACCAGGTGCAACAATGCAGGATCTGTCTCGTGATCTCCGTTGGCAACTTGGGGTGTTCTACCATACCCTTCACGTCTGGGGTAGTAGTGGAACGAGCGACAGTTAACTCTGGGCGACAAGTGCCTGAGATGAACTATAGCCTCTCGAGCAGCTAGTTGTATGGCTTGTGGCTCAAAGGAAGTTGTTCTTCCGGTGAACCTGTAGGGGCGCTCGGGTGCTAGACCCTACCGTAGATGTGTACAGTGGCCCAGAATTGACGGTCTTCACCGCTCATGGGTCCTTGGTACACAACAAATTCTGGTGGCTCTTCTAACGCATAGGCACGACGGGTGAGGTTTGCGAGTATGGTCACAAAACCTCCAAGGTTGGTTGTTGTGGTTTCATTATGCACGACAGTGCCAGGCATTGTAGCTTGGTTTGGGGGTAGAGGCTGTGCTGTGCTGTGTTGGGGCTAGCGTGCCTTTTTTATAGGAAAAAGGGGACGGAGTCTTCCTTCGCACGCTTGCGAATGAGACATTTTTGCCATCGGTCATTGGCGCATGAGCGACAGGTTAGGTTGATAGGTTGGGCACCGACTGCCAAAAGGTGTTGCGTCACTGTGTGGATATCTTGCACGAGAAGCTTGGCTGGGGTTTGGTTAAGGTCTAGTGGGTTGGTTTGCCTAAGTTTTTCGACCTGGCTAAGATAGGATTAGCCAATGGTCAGCCTGGCTCTGATACCAAGTCTGTCACGACCGGTTTTTTTCTGGGTAATAAATTTCCAGAAAAGACCGTCGTGCTCATCAGCCCCAGGATTACTGTTAGCTGATGAGGCTCCAACTTGATACAGAAATTCCAAGCAGAAAACAAAATATGTAGTACAAGGCCATTCTGGCCTGTGAGTACAACAAATGGTTTCTAGTGGTTGATGGCGGAAGCGGGTTATGAAACATCAGTGTCTATGGGACTCCATTTCCCACGGGAACAGCTGACCAGGTTAACTCCTATCTTCGCGAGGCTGCTATCTCCATTACTTAGGTTCCGGGGCTGTCATCGCGTCGCTCCTCTTCGTGCAAGAAAATCTGGCCAAGACAATAGTCAGGGACAAGCCAGTGAGTACTTTGAATGTACTCGCAAACATTATGAACACAGGTATAATATAACAATGATGTGCTGAAAATATTTTATGCTCATGACGTCAGTCAAAAATAGTAAATAAAATTCTGATGTGTGCAGGCGGTTATTTATAAAAATGCAATAATATAGTAGTATTAAAATTTATGAAATAAATAACAAGCAATGCCACAGTCGGGCGTCTTAGCGACACCACATAAAGGGCTTTAAAAGAAATGCCACAGTCGGGCGTCTGAGCGACACCACATAAAGGG
>NC_041383.1:139366632-139379084 GCF_002162155.2 Triticum dicoccoides | reverse complement strand
ATCGGGCGTCTGAGCGACACCATACAAAGGGCTTTAAAAGAAATGCCACAGTCGGGCGTCTGAGCAACACCACACAAAGGGCTTTAAAAGAAATGCCACAGTCGGGCGTCTGAGCGACACCACACAAAGGGCTTTAAAAGAAATGCCACAGTCGGGCGTCTGAGCAACACCACATAAAGGGCTTTAAAAGAAATGCCACAGTCGGGCGTCTGAGCGACACCACACAAAGGGCTTTAAAATAAACAATCATAGTGAATATCCCGGAGGTAGAACCATCCCAGAGATACTTGATAATAACAGTAATATCACGGGTTAGTCAACAATAATAATCATAATTATCACAAGTCACAGGTAGTAGTTCCAGTTCTGGTTAACAGTTTCACCTCCGAAGACCGACACTAAGACCGACACTTGACCCATCCCAGACTGTAATCCTTAACCATGGACACGGCTATTCGAATAGGTTTAATCTCTGCAGAGGGTGTACTCTTTACCCACGAGTAACGGATTTCTTTAGTCCATCGGGACTAATTCCGTCTACGGTCTTTTTGTTGAAAACACACCTAACTTGCACACACCAGCTTATCTCACACGTGTCTGGAATCACCCACGACACCTGTTAAGCAAACTCTAAGTGGGGAGGCTACAACCTCGCGTGGCATGGGATCAAATTTATATCGCGCGCTCTAAGGGGTGGCCTCCCCTCTCGGTCCCAACCGGAAACACCCATGCCCCCGGACCAGGTGGCCTACCTACCAGCTACAACCGGTATCTTCCACCATGGCCTCTCTGTACGGTGTGTGCTAGAAAGAGGTTGACAACTTACTGAACCGTACTCTACTTGATGTCGAGACGAGTGGTAGTACGAAACGAGTATGGGGGTTACTGGCACAAGACTCGATCTACGGTCGACTCAGGAGGTTTAAGTATTCCCTGCATCATTAGCATGATGAATATATTTCAACCAACAGAGTCACCGCTCATATCACCTTGCCATGCCATACCAGACATAACCGTCCCGACGGAGACCGGCGACAAACTCATGCCTACCCAAGGCAGAGGTTTTCCCGGGTTCCTGCCGGTATGCATGCAAGGCACATGAGGGTGATTATCATCACAAGTGTGTCCATTTCCAACAGCATGGAAACTAATAACATGCACCCATGCATATGATCATATCACATGAAATAACAAGTTTCTCCAAAGTGAGGTGATGTTATGAACGTGTCATCGAACACATAAAAATATTATGCCGGGGTTCAGAATGCTTGCCTTCAATGTGTGGAAAGGCAGGGTGAACTCCAAAACTTGAAATATTTCTCCTCTCTTCAAAAATCCTATTTTATCAATATAAAAGAATTAACACACAAAATAAAAACAGCACCAAAAGTTTTTCTGAAAATTTTTCAAATAAATCTTAAAATAAACTAGGTGAAATTTGAGAGAGGTAGGAAAACGAATCAATTCATTTGGAGTTATATTTAAAAAGTTATAGCCAGTCAAAGATTTGGTCAAATCTGTTTTTTTTTAAAATAGAAAAAGAAAACGTTTCAAACGAGATTACGCTTTCGGTGCAGAGGATGCGTACTTGAGGCTTTACGCCTCCACTTAACCACGTGGACCGGCGCTGGGTCTCTGACGGTGGGCCCGCCTGGCCCACTGGTCAGGTTTGACCAGTCGCCCGCGTCGTCTCCCTCCTCTGCCCGAGTGGAGCGGGGCTCCGGCGATCATCGCCGGCGAACGGTGGCTCCGTTCGGAAAGGTGAGGCCACCAGTGGATTCAGGGGGCCGAGGTGGTTACTCCGGTAGTCGTAGGGTCGTCGGAGGTGGAGGATATCGCCGGCGGCGAGCTCCAAGGCGGAGGGAAGCTTCGGGAGCAAGATGGATTTGGGGCTACGGTGGTTCCCGATCAAAATTGAGTAGGGGGATGGGTTCACGGGAGGATGAGGAAGTTTCTGGCGAAGAGAATGGAGAGGGGGAGGCCCTGGTGGTGCCGGAATGGCCGGGGCAGTGGCGGCGGCAAGAGTTACCGGAGATGGGGAAGAAAGCTCTCCTGGGTCGATTGGCGAGCTGGGGAAGCGTCATTGGGGTGGCCTGAGGTTGCCAGTGTGCGGGAACGGCCCGGGGCGTCCATTTATAAGCGAGGCAAGGCGGTTCCGCGGCGGCTGTGGATAAGCTTCCGGCGAACCGACGTTCTGTAGCAGCAGGGCATCGTGGCGGCGACGAGCACTAGAGGACATGGCTACGGATGAGCTCGCGCTGCTCCAGGGGCCAGGTGGCGAGCGGGAGGGGTTTGGGCGGCGCTGCCCGTGGCTGGAGCCACTGCAGACGCCGGAGTGCCGCCAAGAATGCCCTGGCGGCGGCGCTGTAGAGTGCCAGGGTGGTTTGGCGCGATGCTGCGAGGCGGGGAGTGCGTGGCGAGGTGCTGCCGTGTGGGCCAAAGCCAGGGGGCCAGCGTGTCGGCTCGGGCGCGGCATCGTGCAATACGCGCGCTCTGGGCGCGTCCAGTGCACGCACGGGAGATGCTCGACACAATGCCGCGGCATGCTACAGGTTGCAGATGAGGTTGGGGTTTACCAGATCGAGGTTAGGAGCAACTGGGAGTCTAGTGGACATGCTAGTTTGATCAGAGGTGCAAGCTCACAGTGCAATGCCAAAACTCATGTCAAAACTGGTCATGCCTACAGGGTGCTCGATAGAATGCCACATGCACCTAGGCATCTCTTGGGGTAGCCAAAACTTCCAGGTTGGGGTCTCTTTAGATGCAAGAGAGAGTGGTGAGGTTAGTTGGTCAAATGCAGCAACTTGTTAGTGCAAGTTTAGCAGAATTTCAATTTTGGACAGGAAATAAATGACATTATTTCATGAACAAAAAATGATCCAAAGGGTGCATGCTCCTGGACTTAAGGGTTTAACATGGAGGACTACAAGTAGGAGAAAGAATCAAGGGTTAAAGAGCAAGCAAAAATATAGTTGCTGTACAAACCATCCAGTTGGTCCAGAATGAAGATGAGGTTGATTCACTCAAATTTTTCAAAGAACAGCACTAGGTTTTTGCATAAAGTTGAATCATAGGCTATTACCAATATCCCATAATTTTGGTGGAGGCTAGAAATAATTATTTAAAAGAGTTGTAGTGCAAAATGCACTCTGGACCAGAGAAGGAAAAATTGATGTAGAGCTCAAATTATTACATAAATAAAAGATATTTTTGCACAAATGTTATTGAATAACATCACATGACATCTCTAAATTTTGTGGGAATTTTAAGTGAATTTATCCAATGGTTGTAGTTCAAATATGGCCATATAACCTTGAAAACCCATTTTTAAGAAAGTAAAGATCAAGCAACTTAATTATTTAATTAGTTATATTAAATAAGGGAAAGTTTCTCTTGACAGATTAAATGAGTCCAATGACATATTTGGAAAGTTTTCTCTCTGGGAAAAACTCATCATAACAGGGAAGGAAATGATTTAAAAATCAAAATGGAGCTCAGAAATCCAAAGTTTTAATTCCTGGCAAAAATTTTAATTCATTAAAACAAGGCCAAATTTTTGGGGTGTCACAACAGCCACCTCATCTCACGATGTATACATGGTGGACACACCTAAAGGAAGCGACAACGAGGAACAACGGGACGCCACGAGGGATCATTCCCTCAAAAAGCAGTCAAAACGGCGACGTAAGCGCCGCTCAAAATCCCGCCTCAACAAAGACAACAGCCATACAGACCCAGCCATAGAGCAGGACGAACCAGTGGACGACAAACATGCCATCGAGCAACCGTCCGAACAGGACAACCTGGATAAACAATCCGTACCCGGCGAAGATAACAGTCCGGACGATCTCACGCCGGATAATTTGCTGGAGCATAAGAACCTCCATAAAAGGCTCGTCGCCACTGCGCGTAGCCTGAAAAAGCAGAACCGGAAGCTCCAAACAGCGGAAGATGCGCTCAGAATCAGATGAAGCAAAGTACTCAACACCGCAGACAAATACGGCGATAGTCGCCGAACAACGAGCTACCCGAAGCGAAAACTACTGCCCAAATTTGATGAGGAGGCCATAGAGCCCCCGCAATCAAAGAACAAGGAGACCACCCGGTCGGATAGACGACCCCATGGCAAACATAGAGCGGCAAACGGCGCCGCACACAAGCCGGCACGCGACCCACACACGGATTCACATCAAAAAGATGGCCCAGTTAGATCTATCTACGGGCCAAGAAAACAAGCTCTAGTAAGCAATGCAACACATCAAATATCCGAATATTACGGTACACCTAAATATAGGGGTGCCGCACACCCCCCATGTTTCACCGATGAGGTTCTGGATTATGAATTTCCAGCGGGATTCAAGCCCGTAAACATAGAGGCATACGACGGAACAACAGACCCTGGAGTCTGGATTGAGGATTACATCCTCCACATACACATGGCTAGAGGAGATGACCTCCACGCCATAAAATACTTACCCCTCAAGCTCAAAGGGCCAGCCCGGCATTGGCTCAAAAGCCTCCCCGAAAACACCATTGGAAGTTGGGAAGAGCTCGAGGGACCTATGTCCGACCTCCGGATGCAGACGATTTAAGTCACATAACTCAACAACCCGGAGAGTCAGCCCAAAAATTCTGAAACAGATTCCTTACTAAAAAGAACCAAATAGTCGACTGTCCGAACGCCGAAGCCTTAGCAGCTTTGAAACACAACGTCCTAGACGAATGGCTCGCCAGACACCTCGGCCAAGAAAAGCCAAGAACAATGGCCGCATTAACAAGCCTCATGACCCGCTTTTGCGCGGGAGAGGATAGCTGGCTGGCAAGATGCAGTACCAGTGACCCAAGTACATCCAAAGTTAGGGATGGAAACAGGAAACCGCGACGCAGCAAGGACCAGCGCCGGACCAAGGGAAACAGCCCGAAGAGCACGGCAGTCAACGCCGGATTCAAAAGCTCTCGGCAGAATCATAAAAACTACCCCTTAAGGATAACAGGGATGAGCTCTCTAACTTAAACAAAATCTTGGACAAGATATGCCAAATCCACAGTACTCCCAGGAAGCCTGCAAACCATACCCATAGAGATTGTTGGGTCTTCAAGCAGTCCGGCAAACTCAACGCCAAACACAAGGGGCTCGACACACCAAGCGAGGACGATGACGAACCCCACAAGCAGAGCACCGGAAAACAAAAGAATTTCCCACAAGAAGTCAAAACAGTAAACTCACTTCACGTGACAAAAGGGAAAAATAGAGCAGCGCCCATAGAGGTACGCGCCATACGGCCTATCCCAGAGGAGTTCCGCCACTAGTTGTTAAAACCAATCACCTTCGACCATCAGGATTACTCTAGAAGTATCCGGAATGCGGGATGGACTGCCTTGATATTAGATCCGATAATTGACGGACTTCAATTTACACAAGTCCTAATGGACGGCGGCAGTGATCTAAACTTGCTATACCAGGACACAATCCGCAAAATGGGGATAGACCCAACCAAAATTCGCCATAGCAACACTTCCTTTCAAGGGGTAATGCCAGGCCCATATGCCCATTGCACGGGCTCTCTACTTCTAGAAGTTGTGTTCGGCTCACCTGACAACTTCCGCCGTGAAAAGTTAACCTTCCACCTCGCCCCGTTCACAAGTAGCTACCAAGCACTACTGGGACGCGAAGCTTTCGCCCGCTTTAACGCAATACCGCATTATGCATCCCTTACACTTAAAATGCCCGGTCCGCGAAACATCATCTCCTTAAAGGGACATACCGAGTGTTCCTCAAGCGCGGAAGATGGTGTGACTGCCTTGACAGCCACACACTAAGTCGGCTTCACCAATCAAAGCACCTAAACAGGTCGTTTAGACCCCGGACACGGCTAGACGAGTCCGGCGTAAACATACAAGGGCTTACTAGCCGCATACCCCTGTACAAGGGGCTCTGCGCATGTACAACAAGAGACAGTAAAGCTCAATTTTATTCATTTTTTAAATTGTACTTTGTTTATTTAGTATAACGTACATTTTCGCACGATCTTTTTCAACTAAGTTCCCCTCTTTTACAGATGAACACCGTGCTACACCCGTCCAGGATACGACACAACGGAGACACAGGCGCAGACGTGCAGTAGGGACCCGTGACAAGGATTCTTTTCAGATTAAGACCCTGCGTAAACCTTTTTTACCGTCTCTTGTTGATACACATCCCCTGGTTTCTTGCCATAACCGAGGAGGAGGCTGGCGTGTTGGCATGGGCCACGTTAGAATTTTGCGCGTACCTGGACACCAGGGGCTTATTACCAAGGGCGTTGTTCGGCCCATTTTCATAAAGACTGAATACCTTAGGGAGTGTTCGGCGTTTCGAGTTAGGCCTTATATGCATCAGCTCCGAATCATGTCTCTAGTCAAATGTTGGGTTTGCCCAGCTCCTGTGTTTTGCTGCCTTACGTTCTGCTCTATCAGCTAAGGCGGCACCAGGAGAACTACTGCGGTTGTGCCCTGGTTCGGCCAGGCGAGCACCTCAGTAGAGAAAGCCGAAAACTGACTGTCATGATATAACGTGAGACTGGTCAACCACTCGATGACCCGCCGGAATCTATAGGATTCCTCCGCATTGACGAAGGGCCGTTTCCCGGTCAGGCACATACGCACTCCGAATTCGGGTGAGCGCGGTGCCCCTAGGGGCTATATAGTAGCCCCACTGTCAAACTCCTATGGCTAAGTGAAAGTGATAAAGCATTATAGTCCGGTTGCCTAGTTTGTTGTGCTACCACCTCCTTTATAGAACCAAGATGTTGGATTAAGTATGAAAATGCGCCTTTTGCAAACACCCCCGCATTATATGCGTGGGGGCTGAAGCCGAAGACTGCCATCTTTCAGGTTATATATACATATACATTAGCGGCCGCACAGGAGGTATTTTAATACTTGAAAGGCACAAGTATAAAAAGCTTTTATATTCCATCGATACATTGTTTCACAATAACACATGTTATTCGAACATAATATCCTTCGAGCACTGCACCTCTATTAAACGAGCGCCCTGCAGAACTTCCTGAAAATAGTGCTCGACAGATACTCGGTTTCCGTCGAATCTTGGGATGCAACATCGGTGGCCTTCATCTCCGCCCAGTATGTCTTGACACGGGCAAGAGCCATCCGCGCACCCTCTATGCATGCCGACCTCCTCATTGCATTGATATGTGGCACCGCACCAAGGAACTGCTGCACCAAGCCAAAATAACTCTTCGTCTCGGGCCTTTTCGGCCACAAAAGACTCACGACATCCTTCATGGCAAGTCCGGATAACCTATTCAGCTCCGCCCATTCGGCCAAGCGATCAGTTAATGGAAGTGGGCGCTCTGGATTATGGAACTGCTACCAAAAAACCTTTCCCAATTCGTGATCCTTTTGATCTCGGAAATGTTCGGCCGCGTCCGCGGCACTTGCCGCCAAGTCCAGATAAGCATCCTCCGCACTCCACAGCCGGTCCAATTGAGCATATTTAGGATCCACGAATTTCCTCAGCAGCAGAAAGGGGTTTCCAGCCACGATATCTCCGGCCTGACGCAGCTCCTCCTTCGTAACTCTCATCGCAGAGCGAGCATCCTTGGCCTCGGTAGTGGCCTTCTTCAGGTCCTCTTGCACCGCTCGATCTTCTTTTTCAAGAAGCTTGCAACGGTCGGCAACATTCTTCAACTTCACGGCCATCTCGGCCATTTCCTTCTTGCTTCGACAGTGAGCAGCCTGTTCGGCTTTTAGCTCTTCGGCCGCCTTTAAGGCAACCGCATCACTCTTTCTGGCCTGCTCCTTGGCTCGGGCGAGCTCCGCCCGAAGGTTCTCCATAGCAGCGGCACCATCTGCATCAAGCATACATGTTGTAAGGCACGGGCATCAAGCTCCCTTACCAGGTGTCCGTGGAGAAATTGCATAGCTTGTGACTCGTCAAGTCGCTTATTGACAAGCGCGATGTCGGCATCCGCCACGTCAAGTTGCCGCTTTAGTTCGGCAAATTCATCAGTCCGGCTAGCCACCGGACCCTTCGCCACCTACATAGGAAGGGCGACACATTATACCTGGGATTATGATCCTCGGCGCGCTGTCATTTTTGACAACACACCGAGCCTCAGGGGCTACTATCTACACAGGGCGCATTTTATATGCGGAACTGTCAGAAGGTACATCATTTTGCGTACCTCAAAACCTGTCAGTAAACTTTTGATGGCTTCGTGCAATCCGCTCTCAGCGGATGAAATCCTTTCAATCACCGTACCCATTAACGCACGGTGATCTTCTGAGATAGACGCTCGCCCGAGCAGATCCTTCAGCTCCTCCGACCGTACACCAGGTGGTGTCGGACTCGTCTGATGGCCTTTTTTGAAGGCCGGACGCGGAGGGCTTTGAGGGGACATACGACTGCCTTCCGGCCCCACCGGACTCGGAGAAACCCTCCATGACGACACCTCAGGGTCACCCGCCTTGCAAAACGGTACGGCAGGGGGAGGCGTTTCGCTCTCCATCATCTATGGACGAAGATCCCCCGAAGATGAGCTCTGCTGAGAAGGGCTGAGATCCGAACTACAAGGTAAAATTTCGGTTATCTTCATCAGAAATAGGGCAGGGATATCCTTTATTTTTTTTAAAACTCCCCTTTTTACTTACGGCTCGGTGGAGGGCTGATCCCCTTGGGGGCACAATGCGGCCGAGGCATCTCTCGGCGCAGGACCCTCTGACGAAGATTTCTTCCCCCGCTTTGAGACCATGGTCTCCGGGTCTTCAGAGGCGGTCCTCTTCTTCCCTTGGATGGAGGGATTCTCGATCCCTCCTTTCCTGACAGCCTCCTTCGCGGAGGCGGTAGCTTCCTTGTTCCCCCCTTCACCTTCTTCCGAAGGCGCAACCTCCAGCATCCTGGTTAACACGGGATCCGGTGTGGTCTCAGGGAGGGGGGCCGGACACCTGATTAACTTTGCTTTCGCTATCCACTTCTGTTCAAGGAACAACTCTTTCAAAGGGCAAGTTCGTGATAAATATGGGATAGCGTGTCCGGGTACAGGGTACTTACTTGAGTATCTGGGCGATTGCAGCTCAGACCTGCGTCCTCGGTCAAGTCCGAACACATCGCTTGTGATCCGAAGAAAAGCTTGTACATCTCCATGGGCGTCGCGCCCATAAAATGTTGGAGAGCTCGTGGTCCCTCCGGGTTAAATTCCCACAGGCGGAGGGGGCGACGTTTGCAGGACAGGGTGCGACGAATCAGCATGACCTGCGCTACTTCGACCAGAGTGATCTCTCTCTCTAGGAGGTCTTGAATGCGACCCTGCAACAAGGGCACGTCTTTGGACGGCCCCCAGTCAAGTCCTTTATTGACCCATGACGCCAGCTGCGGTGGAGGACCCGAGCGAAAGGCAGGTGGCGCCACCCATTTGGTGCCCCTAGGAGCTGTGATATAAAACCACTCTTGTTGCCATAGGCTGACCTCCTCTTGAAAAGAGCCCTCGAGCCATGGAGCATCAACATTCTTGCTTATAACAGCCCCTCTGCACTCTGCCCGCTGCCCCTTGATCTTCTTCGGCTCCACTTTGAAGGTCTTGAGCCACAATCCGAAGTGAGGGGTAATGCGGAGGAAGGCTTCGCATACGACAATGAACGATGAGATGTGGAGGATGGACTCCGGATCCAAGTCATGAAATTCCAACCCATAGTAAAACATGAGCCCCCTCACGAAGGGGTCCGTCGGGAAGCCTAGCCCCCGAAGAAAGTGAGACGCGAACACCACGCTTTCACCAGGCTTGGGAGTGGGAATAACCTACCCTTGGGCAGGCAGCCTATGCGAAATTTCGTCGTTTAGATACCTGGCATCTCTTAGCTTTAGCACGTCTTCTTCCGTAACGGAGGAAGGCATCCACCGGCCTTGCAGGTCGGAGCCGGACATCATCGAAGGTCCAAAGCGCCTGAATCTGGAGCTTTGGGTGTTGGAACTCGATGCGAGGGGCGGAGTCGATTGAGATTGAAAGAAAGGAGTGGAGCCTTGGTCTCTTTATAAAGAGGTTGAATACCAAGAGCCTTCCCCGTGACCGTTCGGGACTCGCCTTCGATAGAGGAGACGTGCCAACGGGCACGGCTGGGTTACCCGCGCCCGTATTAATGAGAATCCCGGAATAAGGGGACACGATCTCTGCTTTGACAAGACGTGCCAAGGAAACCGCCTCGCTAAACGCGCTGAGGTGGGACAGTAAAAACAATTCGAATAAAGGCTTGGCCGTGGTGTGATGTCACGCCACGGAATACGTCAGCAGATTGAATTTGTGTAAATATTATTCTCTCTACGGTGGCATGTGGAATTTACTTTGCAGAGCCGGACACTATCCTTATGTTTAAAATCTTCTATGAAGTATTCGAAGGAGGAACCGCCTTGCAATGCCGAAGATAATATGCGCGTCGGACTCGTCGTCATTGAAGCCTGGTTCAGGGGCTACTGAGGGAGTCCTGGATCAGGGGGTGTCCGGATAGCCGAACTATCACCTTTAGCCGGACTCCTGGACTATGAAGATACAAGATTGAAGACTTCGTCCCGTGTCCAGATGGGACTTTCCTTGGCGTGGAAGGCAAGCTTGGCGACACGGATATGTAGATCTCCTACCATTGTAACCGACTCTGTGTAACCCTAACCCTCTTCGGTGCCTATATAAACCGGAGGGTTTTAGTCCGTAGGACGAACAACAATCATACCATAGGCTAGCTTCTAGGGTTTAGCCTCTCTGATCTCGTGGTAGATCTACTCTTGTATTACCCATATCATCAATATTAATCAAGCAGGAGTAGGGTTTTACCTCCATCGAGAGGGCCCGAACCTGGGTAAAAACATCGTGCCCCTTGTCTCCTGTTACCATCCGCTTAGACACACAGTTCGGGACCCCCTATCCGAGATCCGCCGGTTTTGACACCGACAATGACAGATGTCAAGATTTGGCATTTTTTCGGGTCGTTTGCTATATTTAAGTTATTTACTGCATTTCTAACTATTTGTGAAAATCTCATTAAATAATAATTGCAAGTAGGTAAAAAGTTCGTAAGATTGGGCTCAAATTCTTTAATTTGTGTTTATACATTATCAAAAAGAGAAGAGAAGTGTCCCCGCAAAAAAAAGAGAAGAGAAGTGAGAAAATAAAAGAAAGGGTGAAAGTTTTGCCGAGTACCCTGAAAAAGGGATGAAAACTAGGCAAAAACCCTGCGTTCTAATTGGTCAGCGTAGCTCTCTCCTCATCGTCCTCCCCAGCCGAGCCACCACTTCTCATTCTCTTCCCCAACCAAAAAAAAAGCAATAGCTAGCAGACAACGACAACACACAGCGGCAAGCGATAGCACACAACAACAAGCATCATCACGTAGTGGCACGTCCTGCCATGCATTGTCCTACTGTCTGCGACCGTCGTTGCACATCCGATCACTTACCCCACAACTCCATTAAATTATTTTGCTGGGTGTAGCACTCAACAAAGCCTTCAGCTTTGTCAAGTGTTGCACTCGGAAAACCAACCAGTCGCCGCGAACATTATTTTTCAGTGAGTTTGAATCTTTCCCGACTGCCTCAAGAAACACTCGGCAAACTGTTCATCAAGTGTCCGAGAAAAACACTCGGCAAACCCCACTTTGATGACAGGGTGTATGCCGAGCAGTCTTCGTCGAGTACGTTTCGGTCTTCGCCGAGTATTTTTGGTATTTGTGTACAACATATTATCTGTACCTTGGAGTCTGATGATATATTTTGGGATTTGCAAATGCAAGACATATTTTTAGATTTGTCATTTTTTGACAAGATTTTCATATTTTTCATTTGTTTCAACATTATAATAAGAATTTTCGAATGTTATACATCATCTTCTATTATTTCCGACAATCTATGCATTTTTTAACACATCACAAACAAAGATGCTCACATACATGCAACCCTTTGAACGCAAGCACGCACACCCTATTCATATGAGCACATTCGAGATACTAAACCGGCACAACATTTTGAGATTGACGAAGTCGCCACAAATGCCTTCATAGTTGACGAGAACGTTTTCTACCACTGAACGCACATCGTCGAAAGGCCTCAAATAAATCCAAAAAAATACGACCATCAGTATCAAGTTTAGCACTTGAACCTAGTGGGTTGGTTCCACCACAAGAAATCTAACCATCGGAGCTCGGTTTGCATGTCCGACAATCTGTGCTGAAGGTAAAGAAACACACTTTTATTTGGTATACTTGATTGATGAAAAATTTATGTCATACTAAAGTGGTGCATCGGGGTGATATTAGCGCTATCGCCGCCCCTGGTAGAGACGCCTGCCTTCTGTTGAATGTGATTTGCTACGTGGATTCAGTGGTGGCGAAGACTCCTCATTGGCAACTTGTGTTCTGGAAGACCGCCATGGCAAGTTCATGAGTGTCCTCATGGGCAAAGAAAACCT
>NC_041383.1:139351621-139366272 GCF_002162155.2 Triticum dicoccoides | reverse complement strand
ACCATAAATCTTGCAAAAACTACTCTATAAAAAAATATAAGATTCTTTAGATCACTATTTTAGTAATCTAAAAGATCCTATATTTTTTTACAGAGGGAGTATTTTATAGTAAGCTTTGTCGATGATCTGATTTTGTAGTTCCCCGGGGGATTATGTGTGCGTTTGTCATTGAGAAGAAGAAGAAACAGGAAACAGTCTTGCTAAACCTCAGTCACTAAGATTTTGTTATGCCTCACTCGATGCTGTTATAAAAAACTACCGCCGATATATCGAAAGAGCGACCTCCATTCTTCATTGTCTCTATCACCTCGATATTGCCGGAGTTCACCTCTATGCGGTTACAGTCGACTGAAGTTGCCAAACTGGGACCAAACCATAAGGCCAGCGCCCCGGCCATAAGCGCATCTCCGCACCAATTGATTTTCTCGTTTCCCGCCGCGACAAATCTGCCATTCGATAGTCCCCGATGACAGCGTCATACGAGCCATTGAGTAAGTCTGGGTCAAAAGCCACATCCATGTTTAACTTCACATAATTGAGCATTGGTCTTTCCCAGCCATGTGCTTGATCGTCGCCTTTGTATCACTAGCCATAATATAGTTAGCAACCAAAGCTCTGATTGCTATTGCTATGAACTTAGATTTCTGGACCTTTTCCTTATGCACTATACTTGGTATGTACTCGATTGAGACTTTGTTAAGTCTCAATGGGAAAGGTATAAGGAGTTGTGGGCTGAGCCGTTTTAGTATTGAGTTGGATGACCAAAATTGAGCTAACGAGATGTACGTATCCTTGATCAAGTTTATTGCGGAACTTGAACAGCTCGCACCTTTAGAATCACAAGAGTCGTCAATGAAAGATTTGGAGAATATTTGCCACATTTGGGCTTTTCCATTACATGTCAATATATAGACAGATTTACAATCCTAACCATAAATGGAAGATCACAACAATATCGATACTCCTCGATTTAGGGGATTAGGAGATATGTCACGATACGTGACATATTAGTCTAACACTCCCTCGCAGTCACAACGGGAGGAGAGCGGACGTTGAGACTGGACCGAAAATCCAAAAACAACGGCGACGGGAGGCCCTTCGTCAAGATGTCGGCGAACTGGCGTGACGAGGGAACATGCAGCACACGGACCTGACCCATGGCAACACGATCGCGAATGAAGTGGAGATCGATCTCGATGTGTTTGGTACGCTGATGCTGGACGGGGTTCGTGGACATGTAGACGGCGCTGACGTTGTCGCAGAAGACGAGCGTCGCAGGAGGAGATGGTCGATGAAGCTCCTGGAGAAGTTGCCGAAGCCAACTCGCCTCAGCCACGGCGTTAGCCACGGCGCGGTACTCGGCTTCAGCGCTCGAGCGTGAGACCGTGTGTTGTCGCTTGGAGGACCAAGAGACGAGATTATCTCCAAGGTAGACGCAGAAGCCTGACGTCGAGCGCCGAGTGTCAGGGCAGCCGGCCCAGTCGGCGTCGGTGTAGGCAATCATGGAGTCCGGTGAAGTCGAGTAGAGCTGAAGGCCATGAGAGAGCGTGCCCTTGACGTAGCGCAAGATGCGCTTGATGGCCGTGAGGTGCTGTTCACGCGGGTCGTGCATATGAAGACAAACCTGCTAAACGGCATACGCGATGTCGGGGCGCGTAAAGGTGAGGTACTGGAGAGCTCCAGCAAGACTCCGGTACTCCGTGGGATTGGCCACGGAAGAGCCGGCAGTAGCGGCGAGCTTCGACGAGGTGTCAACCGGTGTCGAGGCTGACTTGCAGGCAGTCATGCCGGCCCTGTCCAGAATCTCCGCGGTGTACTTAGCTTGCGAGAGATGCATGCCGGAGGAGTCGCGGGTGACCGCGATGCCGAGGAAGTAGTGGAGGCTGCCCATGTCCGTCATGGCAAACTCTGCTCGGAGAGAGGCCGTGATCCTGTCCAACAAGTGGGTCGATGAGGCGGTGAGGACGATGTCGTCCACGTAGAGCAGGAGGAAGGCCGTGCCTTCCGCACACCGGAGAACGAACAACGAGGTGTCCGAGCGGGAGCACACGAAGCCGGTCGAAGTGATGAAAGTCGCGAAGCGCTGGTACCACGCACGGGGAGCCTGCTTGAGACCGTATAGAGAACGGTTCAGCCGACAGACATGCTCGGGGCGACTGGAGTCGATGAAGCCGATGGGTTGTCGACAGTAGACAACCTCAGCAAGAGTGACATGTAGAAAGGCGTTCTTGACGTCGAGCCGACGAGTCTCCCAGTTAAGAGAGAGCGCGGTGGAGAGGATGGCACGCACGGTGGCCGGTTTAACAACTGGGCTAAAAGTCTCGTCGAAGTCGACACCGGGCTCCTGAGAGAAACCCCGAAGCACCCAGCGAGCTTTGTAGCGATCGAGGGAGCCATCAGGCTGGAGCTTGTGGCGAAAAACCCACTTGCCGGAGACGATGTTAGCATCCCGAGGAGGGGGCACAAGATCCCAAGTGTTGTTGCTGAGGAGAGCGCGGTACTCCGCAGTCATAGCATCGAGCCAGTTGGGATCCTTGAGAGCTGCACGGACGGAGGTGGGAACCAGCGAGTACCTGCTGATAGAGGAAACATGCAGGTTAAGACGCTCGCGAGGGCCCTTGTGGATGCCGGAGGTGCTACGCGTGCGATGAGTGGGTGGGGCGCCTGGTTCGGGAGGAGCATCCGGTGAGGAAGGGCGGGTGGTGAGGGTGGTGCGGGTGGTGATGGAGGGGTGGGTGGTGGGGAGGGTGGCAGGGTAGGAGTAGGAGTGACGATTGTAAGAGGCGGGACAACTATGGGTAGTGTGTCATCGTCGGCGAGGAAGTCGTATGTGGCTGCGGTGGTGGGCTGTAGGGAGGCAAATGGAAAGGTCATCTCATCGAAGACGACGTGACGAGAGATGATGATGCGGTGGGTAGTGAGGTCCATGCACCAATATCCCTTATGATGAGAGGAATAGCCCAAAAAACGCAAGCACTCGAACACGGCGACAGTTTATGTGGCATGGTGGAGGCGGTATTGGGATAGCATAGGCAGCCGAAAACGCGTAGTGATGAGTAATCGGGATGGTTGCCGTGAAGGGAAAAGTATGGAGAGGGAGCTGCAATGGTTTTGGTGGGAAGACGGTTAAGAACGTGAGTGGTGGCATGAAGTGCTTCGGCCCAAAAACGAGGAGGTAAGCTAGCCTGAAATAAGAGAGAACGGACAATGTCATTGACAGTGCGAATAATGCGTTCAGCTTTACCGTTTTGTTGGGATGTGTATGGGCAAGAAAAACGAATATGAATACCGTGCGTGGCAGCAAGAGAGTGGAGTTTGTTGTTGTCAAACTCACGACCATTGTCACATTGTATGGACACGAGAGGTAAGCCAAACTGAGTATGAGCGAACGCACGAAAAGCGGAGAGCGAAGCGTAAGCGTCAGATTTTTGGCGAAGCGGAACGGTTCATAGAAAATGTGTGAAATCATCAAGAATGACTAAAAAATATTTATTGCCAGAAACACTCAAGATTGGTGAAGTCCAAAGATCACAATGCACTAACTCGAATGGACGAGTGGTACGACTAGTAGAAGCAGAAAAAGGCAAACGTACATGACGTCCTAGTTGATAAGCATTACATAAAGTGGAGGGATTTATTTGTCTAATACAAGGGAGGGAAATATGCTCGGAGAGGCGACGGTAAGCATCATGGCCGGGATGTCCGAGACAACGGTGCCACACGTCGTGAGGGGCGGTGAGCGTGGCGAGGGCGCGAGGAGGCGGAGGGCATGTGAATGTGTAGAGCTCCCCCGTACTATTGCACCGAAGGATCTCGCGCCGGGAATGAAGGTCCTTCACAGAGAAACCAAAGGGGTCAAAAGCGACAATGCAATGATTATCAGTAGTGAATTGACGAACGGAAATAAGATTTTTGATAATGCTAGGTGTTACTAAGACATGGCGTAAGTGAAGAGGTGTGTTGGGAAAAAGAGAAGGAAGGGAAGAATGACCGGACGTGGTGACGGGAACGGTGGAACCGTCGCCGACCACCACGTGACGATATATAGGATGATGAGAAAGGGAGGATAAGATACCGGCATCGGAGGAAAGGTGGGCGGTCGCGCCGCTGTCCATGACCCACTCGGGAGCGGGCTGCTGCAATGTCATGTTGGTGAAGTATTGGGCGAGAGCAGCGGTGTCCCATGATGGTGCCGGTGTTGGTGGTGCAGCGTAGGGCAGCGCGGCGCCGTATGGGACGGAGCCGTAACCGCCGTAGTGGGTGCCGGGAGCAGCCGGTGGAGCGGCCATGTAGGCGTGAGCGCGGGGGCCCGGAGCTCGTCCGAGGATGCCGCCGGTGTTGCCGCCAGAGTTGGTGGGGCAGGACTGCATGGGCCACATCTGGATGGCTCCTGTCCAAGGATTGAACGGAGTTGGCATGGGAGGAGCGCCACCGGCGGACTTGTATCCCTTGTTCTTGCCCTTCCCCTTGCCATAGCCGGTGGCATGAGGATTGTGGGCGGGGGCAGGAGCCCGCCATAGCTGGCCGCCGGCCAAACCGGAAGGAGCACCACCGCCACCTCCAGAGGACGAGCCGCCGCCGCTGGAAGGAGCGGGGGCGGGTCCTTTGGCGGCGTAAAAGGCAGAGGCCGAGGTGTTGTTGGAGCGCCGAGAGGCCTTCATCTCGTGGAGCAGCAGCATGTTGCGAAAGTTGAGGAAGGTAGGGAACGGCGTGAGGAGGGGGGCGATGTCGGCGACGCTGTCGAAGCGCTCGTGGAGGCCCTTGATGACGTTGGTGACGAGCTCGGGATCGGAGACGGGCGCACCGACCTCGGCGAGGGCGTCAGCCGCCGTCTTCTGCAGGTGAAGGTACTCGGTGATGGACCGATCCTCCTGCTTAATGTTGTGGAACTCCTCGGCGAGATAAATCTCGCGGCTCTTTTGGTTGTCGTTGAAGAGCGCGATGACGGCGGTCCAGACCTTGTACGCCGTGGCGGTGGCGGGGTCGGTAGGCATGACGAGGTCGACGATGTCCATGGCCATGGAGCCATAGAGCCAGCGGAGCACGAGGGCGTCGAGGCGCCACGTTGGGTCGGTGGAGGGTGTCTCGGAGGTGAGGTGATCCTCGAGGGCGTAGGTGGTGACAGCGATGTTGAAGAAGGTCCTCCACTTGGGGAAGACGGCGCTCTTGAACTCGAGGACGATGGGGACGAGAGAGCGGACGTTGGGGATGGCGGTGGCCTGCGCCCAAAGGGCGGCGTTGGGGTGAGGAGCAGCCGGCTGAGCAGGCTCGAAGGGCGCCATGGGAGGGAGGAGGTGGCCGGCGGCGCGGGAGCAGGAGCCGGCGGCGCTAGGGTTGGAAGAGCGGAAGCGAGAGGATTCTTAGGCTGATACCATGAAAGATTTGGAGAATATTTGTCACACTTGGGCTTTTCCATTACATGTCAATATATAGACAGATTTACAATCCTAACCATAAATGGGAAATCACAATAATATCGATACTCCTCGATTTAGGTGATTAGGAGATATGTCACGATACGTGACATATTAGTCTAACAGTCAGCAAAAGTGCAAGCTAACTCGACAATCAGGTGGTTCCCTTGCCGAAGGCTTTGTTAAAATTAATGTTAATGCAGGTGTCTCAACAGTTCATAACATGGGCACGGCAACAGCAGTATGCAGGGACCGTGATGGGGCCTTCCTGGGCTCGTCAATGTTGGTGATACAGGGTCCTATTGATGCTCCAACCCTCAAGGCGATTGCATGCCGGGAAGGGCTATCTCTAGCACAAGATCTTGGGATGCGATACGTACATTCAAGTTGCATCAGACTGCAAGCAAGTGGTACAACATATTCATCAGCGAGCGGGTGGAGAATACGGAGATATTGTTATGGAAATCTTAGACATCGTCTACTTTTACTTCATGTAATCTTTGTTTTGAGTCTCGAATGTCAAATTTAGAAGCTCATAGGTTAGCTAGGTTCGGTATTTCTCTTCCGGTGGGGAGACACATTTGGTCGGGTACACCTCATGACCAAATTGTAATTCCGGCAAACATTCTAGCTGATTAATAAAAGCCTAGCAAGCTTTGCTAAAAAAACGTATCCTTGATCATGTAACGTAAAGCACCTTACATTGGACCCTACTCTTGGGTATCATCGGAGGAGGTCTGGCAACTATTTCCATTCGGATACGGATCGGATACGGTTAAGGAAGCCGAAAAGCTCACTGCGTGGCTTCAAATATCACCTGGGAGGTTCTAGAGCACGTCTCGGAGTTCTTCTGGTCACGCGTGGCCTTTGGCCGACCTTTATAAGCCACAGAAGGGCTGCCCCCGGGGCCTCGTCAACAAAGCACCCACGCACGGCAGCCAACCAACGCCAGATTCACAGACTCCCCTAATACGCTAGCGCGAGACGATCGATCCTACGGTCGGTTTCTTTTAGATTCGATCAGACCAGCGGCCATACATGGCGCACGGGCAGGAGCCGTCGACGCAGGCAGCCGCCGGTGGTGCCGCGCCGCTCTGCGCGAACGGCTGCGGGTTCTACGGGAGCGAGGCGACCAAGAACATGTGCTCAAAGTGCTACCGCGACCACCTCAAGGCCGGAGATGTGGCTGCCCCCGCCGCCGTCGAGGGGAAGCTCACGTTCGACGACCTCATCCTCGCCTTCAAGAAGTCGGTGAGCCTGCAGGACTCTACCGAGGGACCGGGGGCGGAGGCGGCAGCGAAGAAGTCGGCGCCAACCAGGTGCATGGCGTGCAAGAAGAAGGTGGGGCTGCTGGGGTTCGCTTGCCGTTGCGGTGGCACCTTCTGCTCGCTGCACCGCTATGTCGACGGGCATGCGTGCAGCTTCGACTACAAGAAGGTCGGCCGTGAGCAGATCGCGCAGCAGAACCCTCTCGTCGCGCCGTCCAAGCTCCGCAACAAGATATGAAGGCAGGAGGAGTTGAAAAACATATGTGCAGTTGTAGTTTACTCATTGGCTTCACTGTCTCTCCTACTTGATCTTTCAAGCACTAGCTCCATAAGTAGAAGAGGATCGACCTCGATCTTACTTGTTCATAGTGACCTATTACTGTGTACCATCATGTTATTCGATTAGTCATCCATGTATGTGTCTTGTTTCTTTTTTCTGACCGAGTCCAAATGAATCATATCCTCTTTTATTTGTTTGTATTGCCAATTTGGCATACAAGGTGGCCATCATACACGAGACTCCGCAATTTTCATAAGAGTATCTATAACCGGATGTGGCAATAAGAAAATTCAAACACCTTTGTCTAGACCTAGAACGAGAAGTCAAAAGGCAGTGAAGCCCACTGCCAATTCTGGTAATGCTGCTAAGTCCCCTAGCAGAGTGACCGGGGGGATCTTCTGGAATTACAGAGGAGCAGGTAAAAAGGGAATGAAAACCTGCCTCTATGATCTTATAAAAGACCATTCCCTAGATTTCCTATGTCTACAGGAGACTATGAAGAAGTTCTCTTCTAGTTTTCTTAGAAGTATCGATCCCTATAAAACCCTGGAGTGGAATTGGATTCCCTCCACGGGTAAAGCTGGAGGCATGTTGTGTGGAATTAAAAAACAAAAACTGAAGACTGTTTCTTGGTCTATGGGTAAATATATTTTACAAGTTATTGTTTTTTACGTGGAGTAAAAATGTGTGTGGGCTTTGCTAAATGTTTACGGTGCTGCTCATGATGAATACAAAAAGGAATTCCTCTCCGAACTTGCTAGCTTTTGTAGCCATTTATCCATGCGTTATATAGTTGGTGGAGATTTTAATATCTTAAGGCACTGTGGAGAAAATAAAATAAAAAGATGATGGCATCTCGTATGTTGACAGGTTTAATGTTATTATTAATACTATGGGCCTGCGTGAGATTTATATTGAAGGGGGTTTATTTACCTGGTCTAATAATCAGGCCCACCCCACTCTAGAAAAATTGGATAGAGTCCTTATGATTGATGATTGGGAGGATATTTTTCCTTTGGCCACTGTTAGAAAATTGGTTAGAGACATCCCTAACCACAATCCTCTGCTTCTGTCCACCAATAGTGCTTGCACCTAGGCACCTAAACCCAGAGAGTTTAGATTTGAGATGAGCTGGATGGCCAATGACGAATTTTTACCTCTAGTTAGAAAATTTTGGTAGAGACCTGTTAAATCTTCTGATCCAATTGATGTTCTTAACATCAAATTAAAACGGTTCAAGAAATTCTTTAAAGGATGGGGATCTGATAAATTTGGTCATGAAAAGAAGAGAATTTTTTTTATCAAAAAGGAACTTGCACTACTAGGAAAAAGCTTATACACAGACACTTATCAGTAGCGTTTGTTAAAGTGAAGCGCTACTGCTACATAACAGTAGCGTGTGTCCTGGTAGCGCGCTACTAACATAAAGATAGCAGTAGCGCATTCACCACAAAATGCGCTGCTACTACGACGACCAGAACGGTTGCTGCCAGGCTTGGTATAGTAGCAGCACGCTTCTAAGGACCGCGCTACTGCTAACAAAAAAGTAGCAACACGTTTTAGGGCGACAGTGCTACAACTAACAAAAGGAAAAGAAAGGAAAAAAAGGAAAGGAAAAAAGAAAAGGAAAATTAAAGAAAAAGAAAAAATGAAAGCAATAGCAGCAACGCGTTTCTATGAAAGCGTTGCTGCTACTTTAGCTATAGCGCGTTCCCCCAACACGCGCTATAGCTAATTTATCTATACCGTAGCGCGTTTCATAGGAAAACGCTATAGCTAATTAGCTATAGCGCGTGTTCCGTAAAACCGCTACTACTATGTTTGACTTACCGCTTCACGGGCGTCCGTCCCTTCCCCCAATTCCCCAATCTTCTTGCCAGATCCACAACCTCTCCCTTGCCGCCCCTGCGATCCCTCGTCGCCCTGCCTCCGTCGCCACCATCGCTGCCACCGGAGCCGCACGCCATCGCCGCCACCGGAGCCGCACGCCCGCGGAGCCACCCTCGTCCGCTCCTCGCCGCCCCTGCTCCCTCGTCGCTCCTGCCCCATCGCTGCCAGAGCCGCCGTCGCCGTCACCGGAGCCCCTACTCCCTCGCTGTCCCTGCTCCCTCGTCGCCCCTGCCACCGTCGTCTGCTCCTTGCCGCCCTTGCTGCCTCGTCGTCCATCTTCTCTGTAAGCCCCACACCCCTCCCTCTAGGTTAATTAACTTAGGTGAATTTAGTTCATTAGGTTAACTAAGTGAACTAGGTAGGTTAATTTAGGTAAACTAACTAGGTTAGGTAACTAAGTGAACTAGCTAGGTTAATTTGGTTTACTAACTAGGTTAATTAGATGTTTGGTTAACTAATTTGTTTAACTAACTTGGTTAGGTAACTAAGTAGATGTTAATTAGGTTAGGGAAGTAGTGGTACTATTAATTAGATGTTCTTTAGTTAGTGAACTAGGTTAGGTAACTAAGTAGATGTTAATTAGGTTAGGTAACTAAGTAGATGTTAATTTAGGTTAATCTGGTTAACTAACTAGGTTAGGTAACTAAGTAAATGTTAATTAGGTTAGGGCAGTAGTGATATTGTTAATTAGATGTTTTTTAGTTAGTGAAGTAGGTTAGGTAACTAAGTAGGTGTTACTTAGGTTAGGTAACTAAGTAGATGTTAATTTAGGTTAATTTGGTTAACTAACTAGGTTAGGTAACTAAGTACATGTAAATTAGGTTAGGGCAGTAGTGGTACTAGTAGATGTTAATTAGATGTTTTTTTAGTTAGGGAAGTAGGGTTTTACTAGGTTAATTAGGTGAAGTTAAATGAATGACCTAAATGAATGAAATTAGTAGTTAATTGAATTTTTAGGACAAATTTGTATATGCTTAATTGCTTAACTAGATATTATTTTTAGGACAAACTTGTATATGCTTAAGTAGTTCATAATTTGAAATTTGTGTAGATTTTCTTGAAGTGTGAAACATTGAAGTGGTCATGATATATATATATATATATATATATATATATATATATATATATATATATATATATATATATATATATATATATATATATATGAAAATTCCTTGATTGTGCCCAAGTGGCCTTTTGGTGTTTCCAGGGAATGAAGCCGAGTGGCCTATGTTTTGCTAGAATATTTATTCATTTCCGTTTCGGCAAATTCCAGGTGCTCGATTTGTCCACTTTTTAGCAAAGGTCATGCCGAAATTTTCCGTGAATTTCGGGATGACTTGTGCTACAAACTAGGACATATCGAGTGTCGGAGATTTGCCGCATTGGGAAGGAATCAACGTTCCTGCAAAACATAGGCTTTTTTATGTCATTATTCATTTTATTAGGTCTAGAATTAATTGACTAGATTTAATCATAGGAAGCATGGCTAGCAACGATGAAGGACGGGGTTCTGGTGATTGCGACGACGTCTACCCGACGGCACACGAATATTTGAGCCTTGCCAACGATCAACGGATGTTGTTACTGGGCCCACCTGTCTCATCCGAGACCGACATTGAGACCAGCACCGAGACGGGCGTTGAGACCCAGACCAGCACCGAGACCGGCACCGAGACTAGCAAAGCCATAGAACCGAAATCGAAGAGGAGATGTCGACGCCCAAACCAGCTCCTCACTACTAGACTAGTGCCCACGGACATGGACGATGGTAATTTTGAGCCAAAACTACCTGTGGAAGCGCGCTCCTGCTACGGCAATTAAACAGGCTGCATCGTACGGGCGTGCGCCACCATCAATGATGAGAAACTAAAGAAGAGGACAAATATGAGGCACTCCCTCCTAACCCTGCTGCAGCAGATATTCTTGTTCCCGGGCTGGGATGAAATCCAATATAAAGATCCACAGAAAGACCCGGCAATGAAGAAGATAAACAAACACACCATGACCAAGTTTAGCGACGCGTTGGCCACCTGGAAAGTAAGGGTGAAACGCGATTTCGATAAAAAGGAACCCTGCTCCGAGATTGTGGAGGAAAATCTGACAATCATGGAAGAGCAGTTTGAACTATTCAAGGCGGCTTGCAATGCCGAAGATGCCAAAAAAAAGTCAAAGTACATGAAGGGGCTTCAAGAGAGGAACATGGGGCGCCACCACCTCGGAAGCCATGGTTACGCGGGGAAGAGGTCCATATGGGCCAAGGAGGACGCAGAACGCGAAAGTCTGGGAATCCCAGACCCCTTGGCGGAGTTCACCGTCCCGCAGGAGTATGACGTCATCAGGGCCCGGTACTGTTGGGACCCAGTCAAGAAGGTTTTCGAGACGGACCCGGTCACGACGGAGTTCATGAGACTGCTGGTAACTTTAGTTTTTGATCAATTCGAATGAATGTTTAGTCATATTTGTAAACGATCCTTGTTCTTTTTGCATAGAGAGCAGCACAGGATTGCGGCGGAAAGCGACTCGCCATCTGAGGCATTTGCGAGGACCAAGTGGGACACCCCTGTAACGCCCTCGATGCGGCTATATCTCCCACGTGTCGAAGCACGACTTAGAGGCATAACCGCATTGAAAGCAATGTCGCAAGTGAGGTAATCTTCACACAACCCATGTAATACATAAGGAAAAGAGATACATAGTTGGCTTACAGTGGCCACTTCACACAATACATAAATAAACATCCATCATTCAGGTTACACTCAAGGTCCGACTACGGAACCAAAATAAAAGAAGACTACCCCAAATGCTACACAGATCCCTGATCGTCCCGACTGGGCTCCGCTACTGATCATTTGGAAACGAAACATAGTAACGACCAAGGGCCTCATCAAACTCCCACTTGAGCTCGGTCGCACCATCTGTGCCGGTATCCTCGGCACCTGCATATGTTTTGGTAGAATCTGTGAGTCACAGGGACTCAGCAATCTCACACCCGCGAGATCAAGACTATTTAAGCTCATAGGTAGGAAAGGGGTAATATGGTGGAGCTGCAGCAAGCACTAAGCATATTTGGTGGCTAACATACGCAAGTGAGAGCGAGAAGAGAAGCAACGCATCGGTCGAGAAGCTAGAAGTGATCAAGAAGTGATCCTGAAACTACTTAGGTTCATACATAACTCAAACCGTGTTCACTTCCCGGACTCCGCCGAGAAGAGGCCATCACGGCTACACACGCAGTTGATGCATTTTAATGAAGTCAAGTGTCAAGTTATCTACAACCGGACATTAACAAATTCCCATCTGCCTCATAACCGCGGGCACGGCTTTCGAAAGATAATATACCCTGCAGGGGTGTCCCAACTTAGCCCATCATAAGCTCTCACGGTCAACGAAGGATAAACCTTCTCCCGGGAAGACCCGATCAGTCTCGGAATCCCGGTTCGCAAGACATTTCGACAATGGTAAAACAAGACCAGAAAAGCCACCCGATTGTGCCGACAAATCCCGATAGGAGCTGCACATATCTCGTTCTCAGGGCACATCCGGATGAGCAGTACGTACGGCAACCGAGGATACCCCAAGTTTCCTCAGGGCGGCACCTCAAGTGGCTCTAGTTTGGACCAACACTCAGAGGAGCATTGGCCCGAGGGGGTTAAATAAAGATGACCCTTGGGCTCGCGAAAACCCAAGGGAAAAAGGCTTAGGTGGCAAATGGTAAAACAAAGGTTGGGCCTTGCTGGAGGAGTTTTATTCAAAGCGAACTGTCAAGGGGGTCCCATAAATCACCCAACCGCGTAAGGAACGCAAAATCAAGGAACATAACACCGGTATGACGGAAACTAGGGCGACAAGAGTGGAACAAAACACCAGGCATAAGGCCGAGCCTTCCACCCTTTACCAAGTATATAAGGTGCATTAATTAAACATGAGATATTGTGATAACCCAAAGTATCCATGTTCCAACAAGGAACAAACTTCATCTTCACCTGCAACTAGCAACGCTATAAGAGGGGCTGAGCAAAGCGGTAACATAGCCAATCAACGGTTTGCTAGGAAAGGATGGTTAGAGGTTTGACATGGCAATATGGGTGGCATAGTATAGCAAGTGGTAGGTAACGTAGCATAGGCATAGCAAAAGAGCGAGCATCTAGCAAGCAAAGATAGAAGTGATTTCGGGGGTATGGTCATCTTGCCTGCAAAGTTCTCAGAGTTGTCGAAGGCTTGATCGTCGTTAGCGTACTCAACAGGTTCCTCGTGCATGTACTCGTCTCCCGGCTCTACCCAAAGCAAGAACAAAAGCAATGGAACCACAATCAAACATGGAGCAATGCACAAGCAACATGATGCAATACATGACATGATATGCGAGATGTGATATGCAATGCAAATGCGGGCTCCAGAAGGGAAAATGATGAACAAGGCATCAACTTGGCAAACCAAATATGCCGCTGGAAAGATGAGATGATTTCGGTTGAAATCGATATAAAGATCACCAGAAACGGATGCATGATTTGCAAATGGCAAGCAAAACAAGAATGACACAAATCTGCGGTTAACAGCATGATGCTAGTTAGCATGCAACAAGAAACTATGCTACAGCACCCCAACATACAAACAAAGCATATGGCAATGATCTACAGGAGATTCTTAACAAAAGAGGAACACTGAGCTACGGCTAAATCACATCATAACAGGTTCAAACAAACATGGGAAAAGTACAAAAAATATCAGGTTGGACATGGCATAAACAGCATCCGGTAGCAATGTTCAGAGCAAGTAATCAACATGCTACAGGAACTTATAATAGCAAAGCAAACCATGGCATGGTTCTACTCAAAGCATAGAACAAAAGTCCCTTACTGACCATGAGCCAAAAAGGATCAGAAGAAATGATGGCATGCATGTAAACATAGCAAGTTTCGTTAACAGATTCAGCAAACAGGGCATGGCATTGACAGAATTACGAAGGCACCTTCGTGAGCTCGATGCACTCACTACAGAGCATCTCATGATAAACTAAGCATACATCCATCAAGAAGACATGGCATAGAAGCTATACATGGCAAGAACAACATCATAGCATACCCGGATCAACTACAACAACCTTGGCAAAATTGAATAACATGTAAACAATCTGCCAGGAAACATTTTATAGCAAAAGTAGAGCACGAAAATGACATGCTAGACTACTCCATAATTTCAAACAGGGGCATGAATGGATATAGCATAACCATATGTTCAAAATACCCTTACTGAAGTATCTCAAAATAAGCATGGATCTCTCTGTAGCATCAAGTTTACATGGCATAAAAATAACAGCACAACAGGGACTGAAATCAGCAACATCACGAAGCCTAGTTTGCATGCTTGTGCTAGTCACCACAGAGATCACAAAAATACATGGCATACACCCCTGTAAAGATGGAATAGCATAGAACAAAACACCAGTAGGGCTCAAGTTCATAAGATGCACACATCAATCATGGTAAAAATGACAAAAGTGCATGTTCTGATAAGAATCTGAAACTAACATCACATAGCCCTCTTCCAACAGCATTTCGGGCATCAAGATGATATCAAATGAAAATGATGCAATGATTTGAAATGATGTACTCATTTAGACGAACAATTTGATATACTATACTCCCAAAACGGAGCCACGAGTGCATAGCTATGGCACGACGAAGATGCAGCAATTAATCTGCAGAAAAAGACTTAGACGATTTCCGGACTCGGGGAAAGTCAACCTTAGATCGGATCCGGGCCGAGCACCGGAGTGGAGGACGATGCGGCCGCCAG
>NC_041383.1:139322732-139351122 GCF_002162155.2 Triticum dicoccoides | reverse complement strand
GGCGGCGAAGTGGGCGCGGCGGCGCCACGTGGTGGCCGCGGATTGGCCGGGGCGGCGGGCGGACGTGTCCGGCGCGCGTAGAGGGTTTTTTTAGGGTTAGGGGTGGAGTGATCCGGGTTTTGGAAATGGAGGTCTTTATATAGAGGTAGAGGAAGCTAGGAAGCTCCAAATGAGGTGCGGTTTTCGCCCACACGATCGTGATCCGACGACGGAGAGCATGGAAGTGTCTTAGATGGGTTATTGGGCTGTTTTGGAGGGGTGTTGGGCTGCAACCCAAAAGAGGCCTATGCGGTTACCCGGTTAACCGTTGGAGTATCAAACGACCTCCAAATGGCACAAAACTTGACAGGTGGTCTACCGGTGGTGTACCAAGGCCACTTGGCAAGCCTCGGTCCATTCCGAGAACGTTTTAACACCCGCACACGAAAATAGACAAGAGGGGTGCGCCGGTGCACGTGGGAGTGTCGGATTGCAAAACGGACAATGGGGAAAATGCTCGGATGCATGAGACGAACACGTATGCAAATGAGATGCACATGATGACATGATATGAGATGCATGACATGAATAAAATGCAAAACAAAAGACAAAACCCAACCATGAAGGGAATATCATAGCACATAGCCGAAAATGGCAAGAGTTGGAGTTACAAAGATGGAGAGTTACATCCGGGGTGTTACAACCCCATTCAACCAGGCATTGAACATATTGAAACAACTCCCGGTGGACACTCAGCCGTCGTATGGACGCGTGCACGGTGTCGGAGACAGCACCACGTGGAAGAAGTACTACGGTGAGACCACAGAAGAGAGAAAGGAAAGACGGAGGTTAACTAAAGAAAGCATCAACAAGAAGGTTGAGATTGCGGTTGAGAATAATTCAGTTAAGACAGTCGCAACAACGGTAGCTGCCGTAAAACGGGAGCTGACAGTCTTGGTTCCGGCTATCGTCGGTTGGAGAAGGAGAAATCCAGAAAAAGATGCAGCGGACTTTCCCCTTGCCGACTTCTTCGGGAGCAGCTCGGCTAGCATTACACCAGCACCTACACCTGCACCAGGACCTTCTCCTGCACCGGCTCCCGCACATGCTTCATATTTGGCTGAGCTCGATCCCCTCACAGTACCTGTCACACCGGCCCTCTTCAATAAGTGTATAATCTCCTGTTTTCGTTGCCTTTCAGATGTCTCACATCGCAGACATGTCTTTGCAGGCCGATGCCCCGTGCACCATATTGTATGACATCAACAGCCAGAAGGTGGACGTGGGGAAGGCAATGATAATGAAGCGAAGGAACAATTGTTCCACAGCCGGCCGATCCCCCAACACGCCTTCAAGGTTTCCGTGGCCAGTGTCAAAACAGGCTACGAGAATTTGGTTCCTCCGGTACTAGGGGGAGATGACGACTAGACCCCGCGGCGGCTTGGCGATTGCAAGACGTGGGTTCTGTTGTGGCCAAAGAGTCTACTTCGTCTGGAGGCGGCCGGGAGCACATCTACGACCATGCAGCCTCCGCAAGGTATGAACATCAGCACCCCACCTACCCAATTAGCGTCGCCTGTCGTGCTGGATGATAGCGGACTGGGTGAGGAAGAGGCTCCATTAGTCGCTGATGATGTTGCCATAGATGAGGATGAGGATGGCGATGACACTCAACAGTATCTCAATATTGGCGCCGTTGATGACGGAGTATTGATGTCTCGGCAGTATGAGTACTCAGGGTTTGAGTGTCATGAGTCGGTACCTGAATTGCCGCCTCCGGAGCCTGAACGTACCGTAGATGACCTTCCACCAAAGAAGCATCGGAAGAGAGCGAGGAAAGGCATCAATAAAGCTGCTACTATGATCCAGCCGCCTCCGCAGCCTCGGGTTCAAGACTGTATACCTATTCGCGGTGCAGCAAAATACCATATCCCCGGTGAACCAATACTACCTGAGGCATCAGTATAGGTCATACACGGTGATCTAAGGCGACTTCATGATGATGCGCTGCGGAGAGAGAAAAGCCTAATCGCCTTGAAAAATCCAGGATACCCACTCTATGTGGTTAACGTGCCACGGAAAAGGTTGTACGTCGACTCATTACACGCGGACAAGTTCCTCCTTCGATTTGATTACATCTTCGACATGTTTTACTTGAAGAAGCTGGATTTTACGTTTGTCCGCCTTTATGCCTTGTACATGAACTACATCATCGGGATTGAGCAGATACCTTATATCTGTGTCGCTGACCCGTACTTCATGCACGAGAGCTTCTTGGTAGTCTGCGCAAAGCACCGTGAATACGCGAGGGACTACATCGTCAATTTCATGGTTGCCAATCAGGACAAGGAGATGATTCTCGTGCCTTATCATCCCCTGTAAGTCATCCGCGCGGATATCCTTCCTTCGATTTCAATCATTCATTTGCACAATGGAGGCTACTTAATTTGAGGTGTACTTATTTTGCGCAGCCACGGGCGCGCCATCCTCATCATCCTTTACCCCCGATACTCCCACGCTCTTTACTTGGACTCGTCGAAGAACATGAACAAAAAGGATTGCACCCACATCAAGTCCGTTCTCGACAGTGCTATATTTTTCTACGACGTACGGGGTGGAGAGATCAAGGACAAGAAGACGATGAGCGGCAGGCCCGCCTTCAGCCATAAGACCAACTTCTGCTGCATCCAGCAACTGTGTGATACTCTTAGTGATGGATTCTATGTCCTACACCACATGCTGGAGTACAGACGGGATCAGCAGAACCTTTGCATGTCACCTACACTCGGGGATGCCCATATTTTGCAATGGGCAAGGAACGTAGGAGATATCGAGGATCATTGACTTCGAGTTGAGTTCTATCACATCCAGTGCGAACTTGCCCAAATAACCATGAAGGAGGTCCTCAAAAAAACAGGCTTGTTCTACGAGGAAGGACAAATGTCGCACGGAGACGTCCGAACACGCATAGCCGCTCAATGTCTCAACCTGAAGCCTTTCACTAAGCTCGGTTACTATCTCCCTGACTTGGATGGATGGCACGACATGTTGTGATTGTCGATATATGACAATGTGTCTGTTTAGTCCATACTTTATGTATGACGAAACTTTGAGTTATGCACGACGAAACTTTATTTGTGATGTAATTAAACCGTCCTCCTCGACTAGCGAAGATCACTCTAGTTAGGGCATTTTGGGTACGATGAACTTTGTTATTTATGCTTATGATATGTTGCTTCTATTTTTGCCAAGTCTGTCTCTTTCTATTGCTCAACTATATATGTTGCATATCATTGACTCATGTGACAATGCAGGTGCATGGATCATCGATGGCGAAGAAGTGCTATGCCAGGAGTATACGACGAGTGGCCAGAGTGTCAGGCCCAAGTGTATACTGGTTTCCGGTTTTCGAGCGACAGTCAGTAATTAGTTTAGGTTCACACTAGTGCGAGAGAGGGATACGAACTCATGTACCACATAGTTCCGCTCTCACTCATAGTGATAGCTCTTCTCGTGTATATCATTGTTTAGATGGATGACGATGTAGTTGCAAGAACTTGTATCGCTATTTTCGAGATGATGATGAGAGACCACTTTGTGTTGGATGATGATTATGATGATGACATGATTTGATGCTATGATTACATTTGTACGTGTATGATGCTAAAGATTATTGTATAAAGCCTGTTCAAATACAAAACAAATATGCAGAAAAAGACAAAAACTAATAAAAATAACAGTAGCGAGGGGAGTAGAGTTAGCAGCAGCGCACCCTTACCAGTAGCGCGCCCTGAATTAAAGCGCTGCAGATATTAGGAGTAGCGAGTTTCCCAAAAGCCCGCTGCTGCTAGCCATGTATAGCAGTAGCATGGGTTATCACGCGCTACTGATACATGTTAGATGTAGCTCCGTATCAGTAGAGCGCTCCCCGCGCTACTAATACACCTAATACACGCGCTACTGCTAGGCATTTCCCTAGTAGTGTTGTTGACATAGAATCTATGGAAGAGCAAGGACTCCTCGACTCTGATATGTTAGACAAACGTGATACCCTTAGTGGTGAGCTACAACAGCTTATGGTTAATGAGGAACTATTCTGGCTCCAACAGTCCCATGAAACATGGCTACTGAAAGGAGACTAGAATACTGCCTTTTTCCATAGGATAGCCAATGGAAAGAAGAGGAAAAATACCATTCATTCCTTCTCACATGGTGACACCACCATTGAGGGGACGGGTAACTTGCTTAAACACGCTACGGAGTTCTACAAGGAACTTTTCAGACCGGCACCTGGAAATCTGTTCCATTTAGATCCTGATACTTGGTGGGGTAATGAAAAGCTAACGGCTGAGGAAAATGAATTTTTGACTAGACCGTTCAGCGAGGAGGAGGTCAAGCAAGCTTTATTCTCTATGGATAGTAATAGAGCCCCTGGGCCCGATAATGTCCCAGCAGAATTCTATCAATTTTGCTGGGATGTTGTAAAGCAAGATATTATGAATCTATTCATAGCTTTTCATGAAGGCTCCCTTAATGTAGAGAGACTGAATTATGGGACTATTACACTGATTCCTAAGATCAATAGAGCGAAAATAATTCAAGAGTTTCGACCCATTTGCCTGTTGCGTTGTCCTTATAAGCTTATAACAAAAGTGTTGGATAACAGAGTGGCGATATTTGCTCATAAACTTATCAACCGTCCCCGGAATGCTTTTATTAAAAAACACAATGTTATGGATGGGATTCTGACGTTGCATGGGGTATTGCATCATACTCAAGCCAAGAAAAAAGTGGGGATTGTCATTAAACTTGACTACGAGAAGGCATACGACAAGGTTAACTGGGACTTCCTTTTGGAATGTCATAGATTGAGAGGGTTTAATGATAAGTGGTGAGCATGGATTATTCAGATCCTTCGTAATGGCACAGTCAGTGTCAAGATAAATAATTCTGTGGGGCCTTACTTCCAAAGCTGCAAAGGAGTCCGACATGGAGATTCTATATCTCCCTTCTCTTTAACTTAGCAGCTGAGTGTCTTACTAAAATGATTCTTAATGCCCAGAAAAATGATTTGTTCAAAGGGCTGGCAGTTGACCTAATTCGTAATGGGATTGTTGTCTTGCAATATGCAGACAACATGGTCCTCTGCATAGAAGATGATATTGAAAAAGCAGTTAACCTTAAGCTTTTGTTATATCTGTTTGAGCTTATGTCTGGCCTAAAAATCTATTTTCTCAAAAGTGAGGTGTTGTTGGTGGGTGGGGATAATTATGTTCACCGGAAATATGCTGACTTGTTTGGATGTCAAATAAGGCATTTCCCTATGAAATACTTGGGAGTGCTGGTTAGTTATTCTTCTTTGAGGAACTATGATTGGGAATATGTTGTTGTTCGGTATCTTAAATGTTGTGACTCATGGATTGGTAACTCTACCTTGTCTAGGGGGGATTGACCTTGCTAAATTCATCCCTTTCAAGCATCGCATATTACTATATGTCGATGTTCTTGTTGTCTAAATCTTTTATTGAGAAATTAGACAAATATCATTGCAAATTCTTTTGGTGTGGAGGGATGGGCAAAAGGTGGTATTATCTGGTTAAATGGACTCGGGTGTGCCATTCCAAAAACAAAGGAGGTCTAGGTGTTAAAGATCTTCACAACCAGAATATCTCTCTTTTAGCTAAATGGTGGTGGAAATTGGATACAGGGTAAGGGCTTTGGCAAGAGGTAGTAAGAGCGAAATATTTGAGAAATAATTCTGTGGCAAATGTTAAGGACAAATTTAATGATTCCCCTGTGTAGAAAGCACTGCTTAAAGTGAAAGAAATTTATATGGCTGGGAGGAAAGTAAATGTCAAAAATGGTATTGCCAGAATCTGGCATGACCCTATTGGCACCCACCCTCCTTTATGTACAGTGTATCCAGACCTGTTTAGTATCGCTAACTATCAGCATGACATGATTGCTCAATTTAGGAGTCGTGCCAGTGTGGAGATCTTTAGGCGCAGAGTGAATGCAAATCTGAACAGTCAGTATGAGGAGTAGTTGATAGCATGGAACCCTTAGTTGGCAAAGATGATATTGTATGGGCCTTTGATTCCAATGGAAAATACACAACTAAATCTCTATATGCTTATTTAGAGAGAGGCCTGGCTGGGTGTGACTACAGATGGATCTGAAGGCTAAATTGCCTGTCAAAATCCAGATCTTCCTCTGGCAACTCTTTCAAGATGCTATCTTGACTCGAGATGTTATGAAACGTAGAAATTGGGCTGGCAATCCTCGCTTTTCATTTTGTGACTGTAGAGAAACATATCTACATTTTTTCTTTCTTCGTCATGTGGCAAGGATAGCCTGGAACACAGTTGGGGCATTGCTTGCACTAATCTTAGCCCTAACAATTTGTGTCGGTTTTATTCTTGGTGCTATGCGTTCCTCCCTCAGGGGGAGCGATATTTCACGATAGATCTGGTGGCTATATGTTGGGCTATTTGGAGTCGCAGAAATCAAGCTACTTTTGAGTTTAAGAAAATGTCATCTCCTTTTGAGGTTGTCTTCACTACATGTGTGCATCTATATTACTAGGCAGGTCTTCTGAAAGGCGATGGAAGAATGGAGCTGGAGCGTGGAGCAATGTTGCTGAAGGAAAATGCCAGGAGATGATGAGACTTCGCGCATGTAGGATTGGAAGTATGTCTAGAGGGGGGGTCATTAGACTACTTGACCAAATAAAAACTTATCCTTTTCCCAATTTTAGTCTTTGGCAGATTTTAGCTATCTTAGCACAAGTCAAGCAATCTTAACACAATTCAAGCAAGAATGCAAAGAGTATATGAGCAGCGGAAAGTAAAGCATGCAACTTGCAAGAATGTAAAGAGAAGGGTTTGGAGAATTCAAACGCAATTGGAGACACGGATGTTTTTGTCGTGGTTCCGACAGGTGGTGCTATCGTACACCCATGTTGATGGAGACTTCAACCCACGAAGGGTAACGATTGCGCGAGTCCATGGAGGGCTCCACCCACGAAGGGTCCACAAAGAAGCAACCTTGTCTATCCCACCATGGCCGTCGCCCACGAAGGACTTGCCTCGCTAGCGGTAGATCTTCACGAAGTAGGCGATCTCCTTGCCCTTACAAACTCCTTGGTTCAACTCCACAATCTTGTCGGAGACTCCCAAGTGATACCTAGCCAATCTAGGAGACACCACTCTCCAAGAAGTAACAAATGGTGTGTTGATGATGAACTCCTTGCTCTTGTGCTTCAAATGATAGTCTCCCCAACACTCAACTCTCTCTCACAGGATTTGGATTTGGTGGAAAGAATATTTGAGTGGAAAGCAACTTGGGGAAGGCTAGAGATCAAGATTCATATGGTAGGAATGGAATATCTTGGCCTCAACACATGAGTAGATGGTTCTCTCCCAGAAACAACAAGTTGGAAGTGTAGGTTTGTTCTGATGGCTCTCTCCACGAATGAAGAGGAAGTGGAGGGGTATATATAGCCTCCACACAAAATCTAACCGTTACACACAACTCACCAAACTCGGTGGGACCGAATTGAGAAACTCGGTCAGACCGATTTAGTAAATCTAGTAACCGTTAGGATTTTCGGTGGGACAAACATGCAACTCGGTAGGAACGATATGGTTATGGTTAGGGCATAACGTAATCTCGGTGAGACCGATTACACAAACTCGGTGAGAATGATTTTGGTAATAAGCTAACCAGAGAGTTGGTCAGGTAAACTCGGTGGGACCGGTTCGCTCATTTCGGTGGGACCGAAATGTTATGAAAAGGAAACAAGGAGTTTACATTGCAATCTCGGTGGGACCGATCGCTCATCTCGGTGGTACCGAAACGTTACGAAGGGAAACAGAGAGATTACAATCCCATCTCGATGAGACCAAGATCCCTATCAGTGAGACCGATTTGCCTAGGGTTTGTGGCAGTGGCTATGACATCTGATCTCGGTGGCGCCGGGTAGAAAGAATCGGTAGGGCCGAGTTTGACTTTTGGGTTTAGGTCATATGTGGATGTGAGAAAGTAGTTGAGGGTTTTGGAGCATATCACTAAGCACTGTGGAGCAAGAAACTCATTAAGCAACACCTCATCCCTTCTTGATAGTATTGGCTTTTCCTATAGACTCAATGTGATCTTGGATCACTAAAATATAAAATGTAGAGTCTTGAGCTTTTGATCTTGAGCCAATCCTTTTATCTTTAGCATTTTGAGGGATCCATTTTTCTCATCCATGCCATGCCATTCATTGAGCTTTTCCTGAAATATTCATCTTGGAATGATGTTAGCTCAATGAGCTATATGTTGTTAGGAATTACAAAACCACCTAGGGATAGTTGCACTTTCAATCTCCCCCTTTTTGGTAATTGATGACAACATATAGATCAAAGCTTCGACAAATGATAATAAAAGTGAAAAACATTGTCGCTTTAAGAAGTATGTGATAAGCAAGAGCTCCCCCTAAATTTGTGCATAGTTTAAGATTTGCTTTGGACTGCAAATGCACAAAGAGTTTGGCTTATGGGTTACTCTTCCATGTCACATACATCTTGGTGGAGCGCTCAAAATGATAATGACTGAATACATGCACTCATCACCAAGCAAAGTGAATGATCATATAGAGATAAGTGGGAATAATGTCATTCAACAAGTATAAATGTAGCATATGATCAAACACATGATCATCCAGGTATCACACAGACATAAAGTATTTCAGACAAGCAAATAAAGTTCAACCACCAAAGCAAGAGAGAATAAAAAGCAACACTCTCTTACGAAGCCTATGATCTATACATTTTTCTCCCCCTTTGGCAACAAGTTACCAAAAAGTTCATAGAAAATGCATAGCACTAGATCGACTCCCAGGCTTGATCTTCAGGTGGTGGTGTAGAGATGGCTCCTTGGACGAAGACTTCAGTTGATGTGGATGGTGCTGGAAGTGTAGGTGCTGGAGCTGGTTGCACTGGAGCTGTAGGAGCTGTAGCTGGTGCAAATGAAGTGGCTCTGGTGTCTATCACTAGCACTGCAGCTGATCTCTGAGCTTTAGGCACTCTGGCAAATGCATCAGTGGTTGTCTTGCCCTTCCTCTCCTGCATATCATCCTGAAGCTGCTCAACAACAGACTGGATCTCAGTTACCTTCACATCCAAGTCATAGAACTTTTTCTCTATGATCCTCTCCAGGCTCTCTTGGTTTTGAGTCAAGGTGGCCAGCCCCTTCTCAATCCTCAGAGTGGATGCAATCAAGTGCCTAGTTGATCTTGTTTGCTCTTCAGAAAGTACTGACATGCCTCTTCCATTGTTGGCATCTTGGTAGCCTTCTCTGTCCTTGCCTTCTCCTTCTTTGCTTGAGCATGCACAGAAGATGGTTCATTTTCATCCATAACCACTTGGTTATCCTCAAAGTCTGGAAAGATAGGCATGTGATCCTTATCCAACAAGTATGTGCCTGTGCCCATCTTGGAGTTAATCAGCTCCTGGATCTGTGGGGCATACCCACAACTTCTCTTCTGGTCAGCTGCTGTCCTCTTGATAGTTTCAACAATGAGGCTCATGACCTTGAACTTTTGAGGCACATCAAATATGTGTAGCAGATTGATAGCATGGCCTCTGATCATGTTATGATCTCCTGACTTGGGCAAGAGTGTGTGCCTAAGAATCCAGTTGATGGTTGGCAGTCCTGACAGAAGGAAATGTACAGATCCAAACTTGTGAGTTTCAAGAGCTTTATCTGGGATCTTCTTGTACATGTGTGCCATAGAATTGTGATCCTTCTTCTTCTTGGCATAGACATCCAAGTCATCTTGTTTCTCCTTTGGTGCATTGATCAGATTTGCCCATTCTTCAATAGTAGACTGGTACCTTGTACCTTCAGACATCCAAACTATTCTGCCATCTGGATAGAAGTGTGATGTGGAGTACAATTGCATTATGAGCTCATCATTCCACTTTGTGAACTTCTGTCCAACAAAGTCTGCAACTCCAAAAGCACTGAAACGGTCATACACACTAGGATAGTGTTCCTCATTCTCCTTGATGTATTTCCAGTCCACCCACCTCATGTCACATACAATTGGTTTCTTGTCCAACAGCACAGTCTCATAGAAATCCTGTTGTTCCTTAGTATGGAACCTGTAGTCAACAGCAGTCCTTCTCCTGATAGCATAAGGATCAGACAACCTCCACTGTCTGAGGCATGCATCCTTTCTCAGCTTCATGTTCTCAGCCACAGGATGAGCATCATTGTGGTCTGGAATCTTTGGCTTCAACTTTCTCAAGATATGCTCTTCATCATCTTCTTCTTCAGCAACAGTTTCAGGCACTAGGGCCTTGTTCTTTTCAGCAGCAGTTATGTTTCTGGTATTCCTCTTAGGTGCAGTCTTGGGCTTGGAGGCAGCTTTGGGTGCTTTTTTGGGCTTTGATGATGCAGCCCTGACCTAATAGCATCACCCATAAGCTTCTGAGCCTTGGGTGCTGGTGCAGCAACCTCTTCTTCCTCTTCCTCTTCCATCATGGAAGGCTGTCCAACAACTCTGGCCATGGTCTTCTTGACCCTTTCCTTCCTCTTCTTCCCTTCTGCAGCAGCCTCTTTGGGATTAGATTTCTCAGGTACTTGAGTAGATGCTCTGGCTTTAGACATGGGAGTTCTCTTTGCAGGCACTTTGGTCTTCATACCAGGCTTAGTGGCTGCAGTTGTGCCATATTCCTTTTTGAGCACTTTCTTCTTGGAAGTGGCCTCATCCTCAACTGCCACATAGTCTTCATCCTCAGATTCTGAGGTTTTCTTCTTTCTGGCCCAGGTGGCAGCTTTGGGCAAGTTGCTTGGGGTGCTCCTGCTGCCCTCATCAGAGGTGCTAGAGGGACTAGTGCCCTCACTCATGTGAATCTGCTCCTCTGACTGGTTCTGGCTGTCACTTTGATCAGACATATTGCAAACACTGACTGCAGACCCTGTGAATAGATATAGATGAGATAGAGTGGATGAGCATCACAAAATACAGAGGTTTTTGCAAAAGAATGATTCAAAAACTTAGTTTTAGTTTTCCATAGAAAGCATTTCGGATCAACCGATTTGTAAACTCGGTGATACCGAAGCAGCTTTTGGAACCTAAACTAGTGAACCTGGTCAGACCGAGTCACAGTTCGGTGGCACCGAGACTGCTAGGGTTTCACAAAGTCCTGAACTCAGTCACACCGATTTGCAATTCTCGGTTAGACCGAGAATCACTTGTGCAATGGCCTTAGCCGAATCGGTGGAACCGAGTTCTACAACTCGGTGGGTCTGAGATGGTTTCGGCGGAAAGCTAACCCTAAATTTTCAATTCACCTCTAATCTATGGATTGTTTTGACTGGATAGAGTAGTTTCAATCGTGGCAAGAATCATGATGAACACAATGTGCTAGGAATCAGACGGGGATAACACTGTGATCGAGTCCATGCCCTAGCTTGGCAATGAACTCGCTACGGCGGCAACAGCGGGGATGAATTCCGTTGACGGCGGCGGAGACCAACGACTGGAGGCGACTGGCGACGAGGAGGACGATCCGGAGACCCTGGAGGCAGAGCGAGCTATGCGTGGGCGAAAGGGTTCGGAGAAGGTTTCCAAATTTTTTGCCCGTGAGTATATATAGCCCGACCCTATCGGTGTGACCGAGTGGAACAACTCGGTGGCACCGAGATGCATAACTGTTGACAGTTACAGCAACTCGGTGTGACCGAAATGTTCAAATCGGTTGCACCGAGATTGAAAACCTAGATCGACTTAGTGATCTCGGTATGACCGAAATGGAAGAATCGGTCAGACCGAAACGCACAAAGAAGTTTTGGAAGTTTAAGTCTATGACGAATCGGGGACTCCGAGTGCTCCTCACACAGAGTGGTTCGAATCTGACTTGATCAAATTTTGTGATGTAGCATGAATAGAGTTTGAGACAAGAAAAGCATAGATAGCTAGAGAAGGTTCTTAGGCATTATTGTCCATCCACTTGGCAAAAGAAAAAGAAACCAATCAATCAAAGCAACAAGTGGATGTCCTCGAATGAGTTAAATATGCAACCAACATGCTCACACAATAAAGTGGCAAATGAAATATGTGGCAAAGCATGCACAACCAATTCTAGCATCTATCAAACAATTGGCAATGACTAGGTCATCTATATATGAGTATATTGACTTAGGAGTCAAATGAGAACATTTGATCATAGGTCATACTCATCGTTTAAGCTCAAGTGGGGTTACCACTTTTACATAATGCATTGATGTGTTCACACCATTAGAGTTGCTTTGACTCAATTCTTAGAGTTAAGCTCCCCCTAGATGTGAGATTCCCCCTATTGAGGGATGAACTAACCTTGGGTTTTGTCGATGATGACTTCATGTAGGTGTTGAAGATGTGGATGCTCAATGTTGATGTAGATCATTTAGAGCAATCCTTTGGAGTGAGTTGCACTTTCAATACCTACACGGGTTAGTCCCACAAGGAACAAACAAGGATATCCATAGACATAGAGTGATGCACACACAAGATGATGTCTATGAAAGCATTAGGTTACCTTGTTCCTTGTCTTACCAACAAGAGGGTTTGTGACTCCTTGAACTAGTGCAAGATGTGGAAGTTGATTGCACTTGTTGTTGCCAAAATGATATGAGTGAAATATGTTGGCGGAGTCACCCTTAAGAACTCTCTAGTTCTTCGTCTTCGGGATGCACATCATCTTGATGGGAATCCTTGGAGTTGTAGTCGTACTTGATGAAGTAGAACTTGACGTAGTCTTGGGAACCCACTTGACCAAGGTCTTAGGAGCTTCTTCAAATGCATCAATCTCCTCTTGAAGCTTGTCCTTGCCTTTTTTGCTTGTGGTCTTGTGGTGGAAGATCATCTTGAGCTTGTGTCCCCTTGAAGGAAGTAGGATCATACTTTTCTTATTGAGGAACAAACTTCGTCTTGGGGTATTGATCTTCTTCCCACTCAACTCCATTGGCATTGAACTTTCGTTCAAAACCAACACCTTGGTTCTTCCTGTGCCTTCCTTGCTTGCGTACAATTTCCTCAAATTGCTTACTCCCGGCAAGGCTCTTGTAAACACCTTTCTCTATAATTCCCTTCAATAAGCTATTTTCTTGCTCAAGTGTAACTTGGCTAAGAGAATCATTAGTGGAATCAAGAGAACTACTAGAAGCAACAACATTGGATTTAGCATGATTATTGTTACTACTAGAGGAAGAATCCTTCTTGTTCTTGTTAATGGACTTGACTTGAGGCATTTACGTTGATAAGAGTAAACGCTTGGCAATGTAAGAAGAACTTTTCTTACGGAGATCATCATTGATTGCCTTTAAGAACTCATGCTCTTGCTCAAGGTTGAGCTTTTCAAAGCGTAACTTCTCATGAGCCCTTAAAAGTTCTCGCTGATCTTCTAAGATAGTTTCATGAGCTAACTTAAGAGTGTTTAGTTCTTTAGTTAGAAGCTCAATCTTCTCCTTATCATTGTCATTCATTTTATCTTGATTAGCATGATTAATTGAGGTTTCATCATAGTATCCATCACTAGAGTTGTCAACAAGTAAATCATCATCACCTAGCAAGTCATCTTCATCACTATTGAAATCAACATACTCGGGGTGTGTTACCTTTGGGCCTTTAGCCATGAAGCATCTTCCAAGTCCTTCATTTGGTGAATCAAATATGTCGTAGGAGTTGGTTGACACAAGTGCTAGACCGGCAACACCTTCATCTTGAGTATATTCGGAGTCGGAGTGATAGCTTCTCTCGGAGTGATTGTTGGAGTCGGAGCCGGATACCCACTCACCAACATGAGCTTGATGTCTTCGTTTTGTGTAGCTCCTTGATGACTTGTCCTTCCTTTCTGAATCCTTGCTTCTCCGGGATGTTCTTCGTTCATAACGATCATCTCTACTCCTCCTCTCTCTTGGTGGTGATTCTTCTCTTCTACTTCTCCTCTTGGGTGATTCTTCTCTTCTTTTGTGGGGTGTCGTACACTCATTGGAATAGTGTCCGGGTCTCCCACAATTGTAGCAATTGCGCTCTCGACTAGAAGATCTTTTGTCATTGTAGGACCTTGACTTGGAGCTTCTCTCTTTGCTTCTACTCTTATAGAATTTGTTGAAGTTCTTCACCATTAAGCTCAATTCTTAATTGAAGGTTTATTTCTCACTTGATGATGTAGGGGCTTCACATGAGGCTTTGTAAGCACCACTTGACTTGTTGTGAAGTTCCTCCTTATCCTTGAGTGACATCTCATGAGCAAAAATTCTTCCAATGACTTCCGTTGGCTTGAGATCTTTGTAATTGGGCATCATTTGGATCAATGTGCACACGGTATCATATTTTCCGTCCAAAGCTCTTAGGATCTTCTTGATGATGAATTTGTCGGTCATCTCTTCACTTCCTAAGCCCGCAATCTCATTTGTAATAAGAGCAAGCCTAGAGTACATTTCAGCGACACCTTCACCATCCTTCGTTTTGAACTTGTGAAGTTGACTTTGGAGCACATCCAACTTGGATTCTTTGACGGAGTAGGTACCTTCGTGCATATCAACCAAAGTATCCCAAATTTCATTTGCATTCTCAAGACGGCTGATTTTGTTGAATTCTTCGGGGCACAATCCGTTGAAGAGGATATCACCAGCTTGAGCGTTGTATTGCAGCATCTTCAACTCATCCGTGCTAGCTTCACGGTTCGGTTCTCTCCCATCAAAGAATTCACCTTGCAAGCCAATACACACAATAGACCAAACGGCGGGGTTATGTCCGAGAATATGCATTTTCATCTTATGATTCCAACTAGCAAAGTTAGTACCATCAAAGTAAGGACCTCTACGGTGATAATTTTCCTTGCTAGACGTCATACTCTCCTAGGTTGTGAAACCAAGGCTATGACCACCAAAAGCTATGGAAATCAAAGCAAATGAAAACCTGGCTCTGATACCACTTGTAGGATCGGAAGTATGTCTAGAGGGGGGTGATTAGACTACTTGACCAAATAAAAACTTATCCTTTTCCCAATTTTAGTCTTTGGCAGATTTTATCTATCTTAGCACAAGTCAAGCAATCTTAACACAATTCAAGGAAGCATGCAAAGAGTATATGAGCAGCGGAAAGTAAAGCATGCAACTTGCAAGAATATAAAGGGAAGGGTTTGGAGAATTCAAACGCAATTGCAGACACGGATGTTTTTGTCGTGGTTCCGATAGGTGGTGTTATCGTACATCCACATTGATGGAGACTTCAACCCACAAAGGGTAACGGTTGCGCGAGTCCACGGAGGGCTCCACCCACGAAGGGTCCACGAAGAAGCAACCTTGTCTATCCCACCATGGTCGTTGCCCACGAAGGACTTGCCTCACTAGCGGTAGATCTTCATGAAGTAGGCGATCTCCTTGCCCTTACAAATTCCTTGGTTCAACTCCACAATCTTGTCGGAGGCTCCCAAGTGACACCTAGCCAATCTAGGAGACACCACTCTCCAAGAAGTAACAAATGGTGTGTTGATGATGAACTCCTTGCTCTTGTGCTTCAAATGATAGTCTCCCCAACACTCTACTCTCTCTCGCAGGATTTGGATTTGGTGGAAAGAAGATTTGAGTGGAAAGCAACTTGGGGAAGGCTAGAGATCAAGATTCATATGGTAGGAATGGAATATCTTAGCCTCAACACATGAGTAGGTGGTTCTCTCTCAGAAACAGCAAGTTGGAAGTGTAGGTTTGTTCTGATGGCTCTCTCGACGAATGAAGAGGAGGTGGAGGGGTATATATAGCCTCCACACAAAATCTAACCGTTACACACAACTCACCAAACTCGGTGGGACCAAATTGAGAAACTCGGTCGGACCGATTTAGTAAATCTAGTGACCGTTAGGATTTTCGGTGGGACCGACATGCAACTCGGTAGGACCGATATGGTTAGGGTTAGGGCATAACATAATTTCGGTGAGACCGATTACACAAACTCGGTGAGATCGATTTTGCTAATAAGCTAACCAGAGAGTTGGTCAGGTAAACTTGGTGGGACCAGTTCGCTCATTTTGGTGGGACCGAAATGTTATGAAAAGGAAACAGGGAGTTTACATTGCAATCTCGGTGGGACCGATCGCTCATCTCGGTGGTACCGAAACGTTACGAAGGGAAACAGAGATATTACAATCCCATCTCGGTGAGACCGAGATTCCTATCGGTGAGACCGATTTGCCTAGGGTTTGTGGCAGTGGCTATGACATCTGAACTCTGTGGCGCCGGGTAGAAAGAATCGGTAGGGCCGAGTTTGACTTCTGGGTTTAGGTCATATATGGATGTGAGAAAGTAGTTGAGGGTTTTGGAGCATATCACTAAGCACTGTGGAGCAAGAAACTCATTAAGCAACACCTCATCCCTTCTTGATAGTATTGGCTTTTCTTATAGACTCAATGTGATCTTGGATCACTAAAATATAAAATGTAGAGTCTTGAGCTTTTTGAGCTTGAGCCAATCCTTTTATCTTTAGCATTTTGAGGGATCCACTTTTCTCATTCATGCCATGCCACTCATTGAGCTTTTCCTCAAATATTCATCTTGGAACGATGTTAGCTCAATGAGCTATATGTTGTTAGGAATTACCAAAACCACCTATGGATAGTTGCACTTTCAGCGCGGCCGCGCATGTTGGTGAAGTTGTGGAGTAATTCGCCAAGACGTTGGATACCATTTGCAATTCGCCTCGCTGGAGCTGGGGAGTTGAAGCCCTTCCTGAAGATCTTATTAGTTTCGTCTTTGCTCTGTGCTATTTGTCTGGTTGCCTCCATGTAGGTTGTGTGATGGAACCTGAACTTGTTGTTGTTCACTGCGTGTTATTAGTGCTTCAGGGTTTTTGCCTCGTAGTGGGCGTTTCGATTGCGAGCGCTCACAGCGGGTTTCCCTGAAGTGCTTGAGCTCGCTTTTTCCTTTTCCCTTTGGTCATGGACTTGGATTTGGATGTATTTCCGTTATATCTTTAATGGAAAGGGGATTAGCCCGGTCCAAAAAAATAATGGATGTGGCAAATCATGACGTGCAACCGCACTCCTCATATCAAAACTCATAAATGCATGCATATTCATCATGCACATGAATACTACAAGATCATTGAATAATTCCACAATTCAAATATAGTACAAACATAATATATATAGTTTAACCCAAATGATAAGGGCCACACGTGTGGCATGAAGCACATCGGTCCTAAATTTTTTACAACTAAAATTGCCATCTGAAATGAAAAAACAAATAAAAAACTAAAACTTGCCATCCGAGAAAGTTGTCATACTTGACAACTAAAGTTTTCATCCTCGCGACACTAAACATGTGGCACTTTTTTCAAAAAGGAGGTTAAACCCCCGGTCTCTGCATCAATCGATGCATACATCCATCTTTATTAATTATTCAACAAAGGACTGACAAGAACATACATCAAGCCATCCGAAGCCACCGCTCACACCTACAAACTCGATAATATGGAGTGCTCTCACCCCCCATATCTAAAATCGGTGTCGTCGCCGATCCATCCACGTAATGTATTGGAACCAACAGCCGGTGCAGCAAACCTAAAACGCACACCACATGCACACGTTTAGAAGCCGCCACCATCATCGGACCGCTGACCCATCTTCAGGAGAGAGATCTGCATCATCCTTGCCAGTCCAGACATCCGTCGACGCCACCACGGTGCCCAACGGTGCCACCGCCCTGCGCGCATCCATCCAGACACGAAGACTATGGAAGATCTGTCGTGTGTAGCACCTACCGACCAGGCATGACACAGCGTAGCACCTGTCGGAATCTCTAAAAAGACTTGTATTTAGAAAAGAGGTAGTATCATGTATTTCAATTAAGCAATTTTGATGAGGTTGTGTAGAATTAAATGAAAAAAGAGGATTGAGTATCATATTATGATACCATATCATAATAAACTTTATGATGTGTTATGCATGGCAATAAATAAGAGCGTATATGATACTACTCTATGATACTATGCACAATAACACTAATTTAATATTATACACTAATATCATATACATGATACTGACATATGGTACTCCTGCTTCCCACTATAATCAGCCTTATGCGTGCGTTTGCCGTTGAGAAGAAGAAACGGGAAAAGGTAGGAGTTGTGGGCTGAGCCGTTTCCGTGCTGAGTTGGATGACCAAAATTGAGCTAACGATGAAACAGAGATATACATGTAGTTTTTTTTTTATGATGAAACAGAGACGTATCCTTGATCATGCAACGTAAAGCACCTTACGTTGACACTAGTCTTGGGTATCATCGAAGGAGGTCTTGCAACTGCTTCCCTTCCGATAGAGATACGGTTAAGGAAGCCGAAAAGGGACATACTGGAACGTTCTAGAGCACGTCTCGGAGTTCTTCTGGTCACGCCCGACCGATTCTTTTATAAGCCACAGAAGGATGCCCTCGGGGCCTCGTCAACAAATCACCCACGCACGACGCAAGCAGCCAACGCGAGATTCAGATACTCCCGTAATACGCGAACGCGAGACGATTGATCCTCGATCGGTTTCTTTTCGATCAGATCAGCGGTGCTACATGGCGCACGGGCAGGAGTCTTCGACGGAGGCCGCCGCCGGTGGGGATGCGCCACTGTGCGCGAACGGCTGCGGGTTCTACGGGAGCGAGGCGACCAAGAACATGTGCTCAAAGTGCTACCGCGACCACCTCAAGGCCGGAGATGTGGCTGCCCCCGCCATCGAAGGGAAGCTCACGTTCGACGACCTCATCCTCGCTTTCAAGAAGTCGGTGAGCCTGCAGGACTCTACCGCTGGACCGGGGGCCGATGCGCCAGCGAAGAAGTCGGCGCCAACCAGGTGCATGGCGTGCAAGAAGAAGGTGGGGCTGCTGGGGTTCGCTTGCCGTTGCGGTGGCACCTTCTGCTCGCTGCACCGCTACGTCGACGGGCACGCGTGCAGCTTCGACTACAAGAAGGTCGGCCGTGAGCAGATCGCGCAGCAGAACCCTCTCGTCGCGCCGTCCAAGCTCCGCAACAAGATTTGAAGGCAGGAGGAGTTGAAAAACATCTGTGCAGTTGTAGTTTACTCATTGGCTTCACTGTCTCTCCTACTTGATCTTTCAAGCACTAGCTCCATAAGTTGAAGAGGAGCGACCTCGATCTTACTTGTTCATAGTGGCCTATTACTGTGTACCATCATGTTATTCCATTAGTCATCCATGTATATATCTTGTTCCTTCGTTTTCCGACTGAGTCCAAGTGAATCATATCCTCTTTTATTTGTTTGTATTCCCAATTTGGCATACAAGGTGACTATCATACAGGAGACTGCAGTTTTCATAAGAGTAACTGTAACCGGACGTGGCAAATCTGTCCCCTAGACGTCTAACTACGGACCGAGCTGGACAACCCTTCATATGTCATGACGCGCAACTGCACTCCTCATACCAAAACTCAAAAATGCATGCACATCCATCATACACATGAATACTACAAGATCATCGAATAGTTCCACAATTCAAATATAGTACAAACATAATATACATATATTTAACTCAAATGGTAAGTGCCACGCGTGTGGCACGAAGCACTCCGGCCCTAATTTTTTTAACTAAAGTTGTCATCCGAAAAGAAAAAACAAATAAAGAAACTAAACTTACCATCCGAGAAAGCTGTCATGCTCTTGACAACTAAACCTGCCATCCCCGCGTCACTAAACTTGCCATTAAAACGTTCGGAGTTGTGTTTGTGCCACACGTGTGGCACTTATCAGGGTAAACATGAAATTTATTTGAAAACTTATTTGAAGTGCACAATTCAAACATTAAACTCCTTGGTTTTCATTATGGATCTACATATGTTCCACAAGATCATCAAGTAGTTGCGCGTGCACCTGTTCATCTCGAAGATTTTGATGCATCTGCAAAAAATCCATAGTATGATCTACATCTTGCTTCGGGAAGTGGATTTGTTCTTCAGGCTTCTCAGAGCCTAAAAGAATTGCTCGGGCTGAGCAATTTGTTAAACACATAGAGGGCAAGGTGCGGTTCCAGAAGAGCCGAACGTACTGCGGTGGCATCCAGAGCTAGGGGAGGGTTGACGCGGACGAGGGTGAAGAGAGGAGAGGAAAATTGTTGGTCCTGCAAAGTCATAGGGGGGAGGGGGGGGGATTTGGTGGAATTTCTGGTTGGTCATGTCTGTCAGATCCAACATGACGGACGCGCCCGAGCGCGTAGGTCTCCACATATGTGCCCCTGATAAGCTACATATATGAAGTGTCGGTCAACCTGAATATATAGAGCTGATTTGAGGAATCCGGCTGTATCATAATTTTGTGACCGGTCCCGGACAAGATCGTCCGCCCAAATGTATAGTTTGAGGATTCGGGCTGTGGATGCTCTATGTTCGGGCATAGACCTAGCTAGTAACGGATGATTAAAAGTTGCACGATGTCTCACCAAGGTCAGCAACTTGTATTTCTCAATTACTTCAATATTAAACATCCACGGTATTATTATTTTTTGAGCTGCATCCACGGTATATTGGTATTGAGAGGGTTTGCTAGAGCCACCATTGCATTATTCGTAAAAAGAAAAGCCACCATTGCATATTTGTTTTTTGTTCTCTGTCTTTGTTTGTACTATTGAAAATGGTGGCGCTGATTGGCTAGCCGTCCAAGATTCTCAATATAGTTGATGGTGCCATAACTTATTCTATTTTATAATGCTAGAAAAGCGATCCTATCTCCGTGATGGATGTGGGGAGCTGGCCATCCAACCGCATACCTTAAATGTTTGCCTTGCTCTGCATAGTTGATGGTGCCATGACTGCATCTTGGACACAATCTCCTAAAATGGGCACATTATTTATCTATAGACTGGTTTCTACATGTGCACAGACATGGATGTGGGGAGCTGGCCATCCAACCGCATACCTTAAATGTTTGCCTTGCTCCGGCCAATTTTATTTCATATGCATAAAAATGTTACAAAATTAAAGCATGGTGTTCACAGCGCCCAGTCACAACCAAAAAGAGATGAATCTTTATAGTTTTTACATGTGTGCGATCAATTTGGCGGTCCATATAAAAGACGGTATTTTTGCCGTGCCCGACTGGTTGTCTGAGCCTCCTCGCTCACTCTGCCACCAGTTACTCCTCACCATCCACTTCCTTCTCAGTCATCTCCATCCGGATCGAGGAGCACTTCTGGATGGATGTTATAGATATTCTGAAAATTCGTACCTCTCCACGGAATACATAAGACTTTATTGGCTGGTTTCCGGACCTCGCGGTATTTTCATGGTTAAATCGGCGTACAGGCTAGCTACAGAATCACATGATGATATTCATGTATGTGGTGCTAGCAGTAACAGGCCGGATGGCGACCAGACAATTTGGACTTCTATATGGAAGTCTCAGGTCCTTCTAAAGATGCACATATTAGTATGGAAGGCGAGTGGAGCATTAGCTACTAATTTGGGAAAGGTTCAACGTCATATACCAGCTCGCAGTTCATGTCCGGTATGTGGCAAGGAGAAAGAGAGTAGCTTTCATGCCCTTATAAAATACATGCATGCTGAGTCTGGGAATGTCTACGCAAAATTTGGCCATTACCTGATGATGCTCTACTAATTGAATCAGAGTAAATTGCAAAAAACCACCACATTGAAGGCAAGATTTGCGAAAACCACTACAATACATTTTTTTTGCAAAAAACACCGTGTCTTCGGTAATCTTTTTGCAGAAAGCACTGATCGGCGTATTTGCCTCTATTGAGCGTGTTTATGACAGGTGGGGCCCGTTTTCTGCTTGCGTGGCCTAACTTTTTGCAATTTATGGGTTTTAATCTAAAATTACAAATAGACCCTAGAATTTTACAAACATACCCCTAAATCAAAAATGAAAAACGCAATTAGCCCCAATGCTCCTCCTCCGCGGTGGAACTGCTCCTCCCGACGGGGTTCTGGATCGGGGTCCTCCCCGATGCTTCGTTCCATGGTGGGCGGGGCTGCTGCAGTTCGCCGTGGTGGGCGCCGCCGGCCTGCCGCCCGTCAGCTGCATGCGCAAGTCGTTTCGGTGCATCTGCTGCCGCCGTCGAGGAATGGCAGGCATGTCCCGTTCCCGGCCGAGATAAGGGTAGCTGTTGTTGTGCCCAGGTCGACGTACAGGCCGCCGCTGCCACACCCAGGTCGACGAAGAAGGCCGCGCCGCACCAGTCCCGACCTGGCCGAGGCAAAGGCCCGGGCGCCATCACCGTTGCCACACGTAGTTCGAGGCAGAGGACGCCGCCCATCCCGGCCCTGACCACCGCCATGTTGGAGCTCCTGAACAGCTCTCCGTCGTCCGGGGGCGGTGCAGCACCTCGAGCGCCGGCCGCCGGCGCACCTTCCGGCATGCTAGAGCTCCCAATCGCCCGTTGCGGTTACTCGATCCCCAATGGCCCAATCAAGCCGATGCGGCCACTCCCTCACTGCCGGCGGCCCCTACCCGGTGAGGCACCCCCGGATCCGATGTCGGGCAGGACAGTGGGGGCACAACGGCGGCGGCCCGGGGAGGAGGGGCGGCGCTGAGCTCGTGTGCGCGCTTGCCGGCTGCAGTGTGGTTGGAGGGCCTGGGAGCAGTGTGGAGAAAGTTGAGGGGCGTTTTTGCATTAAACCTAAACTGGTGTGCCACATAAGCAAAAAAAGGGCCCCACCTGTCATAAACAAGCTTAACTGAGCCCGATCCGCCGATCAGTGCTTTCTGCAAAAAGATTACCGAAGACACGGTGTTTTTTGCAAAAAAAAATGTATTGTAGTGGTTTTCGTAAACCTTGCCTTCAATGTGGTGGTTTTCTGCAGTTTACTCATTGAATCAAGGAAGGATTGGCTCTTGCAACTTCTATTAAAGTGTTCAGAACATATTAGGGACTTGGTGATTATGACCATTTGGCGAATATGGGAGCTACCGAACGACATTACTCATGGAAAGGGTGAGACCCCGGTTCATGCTACAGTTGACTATTTAGATAGCTATTACAAGTCGCTTCATTTGGCAAGAAAATTTACTACGGAAGAAATAGTAAAAGTGAAGATGCCAATTTCAGAGGAAGGCCGTATGGTTAGCAGTAAACGGTTGTCAACTCATGTACCATGGCCTGCCCTCCAGCTGGTTGGGTTGCCCTTTCTGTTGATGGTTCGTTTCCAGCCAGGATGGACGCGCTTCTGCTAGAATGGTTCTGTGATCTTTGTGGCATATAGGTACATCTTTCAGTGCAACGACGCCTCTTTTTAAATAAAAAACTTCTGATCTATTCATTCTTAATCATGAAAGTACAACGAACATCAAAAATAATAAAAATTGCAACGGCATCCTTGAAGCGGAAATGCATGCAATCATGCAAGGCATGGCTTTGGCCATCCAACATTCAGACAAGTCGGTGATCGTCCAGTCGGATTCTTCGAATGCATTGGTAGCTCTAACCGGCGACACACTTTCTAGATCAGCCTATGGTCATCTTGACGCTGAGATTAAATTCACTTGGATGTTAGGGAGTTCATTGTAAAATTGATAGAGAGCATAATAGGGTAGCACATCTCTTGGCACATTGTAGTCGTACCTATATTGCGGTATGGTTGAATTCAACTACTCAAGTCCTTCATGTTGTGAGGAGCAGTTGGCTCGGGGTTGTAACCCTATAAATTTGGATTAGAACTTCCTTTCACCCTGCAAAAAAAAACTATTTCGGATATCACAGAACGAGTTCCCTTCGGATAGGGACAAGGAAGCCGAAAAAGCCATTGCGTGGCTTCAAAGATCAACTAGAAGGTTCTAGAGCAAGCGGTCGAGGGGAAGATCAAGTAGTCGGATAACCAAAATTGGTCACGCAACGTCGCTAAATCACCTTACGTTGGAGTTTGGACACTACTCTAGGGTATTATCGGAGGAGGTCTGGCAACTGCTTCCCTTCGGATAGGGATTACGGTTAAGGTAGCCGAAAAGGTCACTGCGTGGCTTCAAAGATCAACCGGAAGGTTCTAGAGCACGACTCGGAGTTCTTCTGGTCACGCCTGGCCGACCTTTATAAGCCCCTCTAGGCCTCGTCAACAAAGCACCCACGCACGGTGGCAACCAACAAACGCGAGATTCACCGGCTCCCGTAATACACGAATGTGAGGCGATGGATCCTCGATCGTTTCCTTCTCGATCGGATCAGCGGCGATACATGGCGCACGGGCAGGAGTCGTCGACGCAGGTCGCCGACGGGGGCGGCGCGCCACTGTGCGCGAACGGCTGCGGGTTCTACGGGAACGAGGCAACCAAGAGCATGTGCTCAAAGTGCTACGCAGGCACCTCAAGGCCACAGGTGCGGCTGCCCCCGTCGTCGAGGGGAAGATCAAGGCCGACGACTTGATCCTGGCCTTCAAGACGTCGGTGAGCCTGCAGGACTCTACCGCTGGCGCTGCTACTGTGGCGGCACCGTCGGCCGATGCGCCTGCGAAGAAGGCGGCGCCGACCAGGTGCATGGCGTGCAAGAAGAAGGTGGGGTTGCTGGGGTTCGCGTGCCGCTGCGGTGGCACCTTCTGCTCGCTGCACCGCTACGTCGACGGGCACGCGTGCAGCTTCGACTACAAGAAGGTCGGCCGTGAGAAGATCGCGCAGCAGAACCCTCTCGTCCTGCCGTCCAAGCTCGACAAGATTTGAAGATCGCGCAGCAGAACCCTCTCGATGTACAGTTTTAGTTTACTCGTTGGCTTTACTAGAACTTTCAAGCACTAGCTCTATAAGTTGAAGAGGGTCAACCTCGATCTTTTTTGTTCATAGTGACGTATTGCTGTGTACCCATCATGTTATTCGATTAGTCATCCATGTATATGTCTTGTTATTTTTCCCGGGTTGAATCCATGAGAATTCAATCCTCATCTTATTTTCCGTATTGCCAATTTTGCAGTTTTCATACAAGAGATTCTGCAGTTTTCATAAGTTCTGACATAGACCTAGTCACTCATAATCAATATTAATAGTTGTACAAGGTCTCCATTCACTTTTCTTAACAATGGTCAACTTGTTTTTCTCAATCACTTCCAAGATTAATCATCCACAGTATATTTGGTATTGCGAGGGTTTACTAGAGACATCATTGCACTTTTGTTTTTCTTCTTTCTTCCTCCTTGTTTGTAGTTGTCCTGAAGACGGTGGTAAGATTTCAAAAAAGAATAGATTCAGTCTTATACATAAGTGAGGAAGGTAATCAAAAGAGAGAGAAGATGGGTTCTTCTTTGTTTCCACTTAGGAGCTGTGCGAGATGAAGTCCAAGATCCTCATTATTGTTGGTGATGCCACCACTTATTCAATTTTATCACGCTACACAAGGGATCCTACATTTCAGACTAATGAGAGAATGAGACCATGAGTATAAAACACATGGGACAGTAGAAAAAACATGCATGGGCTCATACAACTTCAGGTTGGGAGTAATCTCTAGAACAAAATGGTGTTAGCCCATGCCATTTGATGTTTTTGGCTTTTGCATTGTTTCACACCGAAGAAGTACAAGAATTACAAGAAGATTGAAATGCGTATAAAGCCGTCTGAGTTTCTAGGGAGCGTGCAAGTCCTCAAACTCAGAAACTGCTTCGTTTCAAATTGGCCCTTTAAAAGCTCCGGGTCCGGATGGCTTTCCGGGTAGATTCTTCCAACGTAATTGGGGATTGATTAAGAATGATATTGTCCGAGTAGTGCAATAATTTTTTACTTATTGAAGGATGCCAGATGGGGTCAATGACACGTCTATTGTTCTTATTCCTAAAGTGAAGAACCCCCAGTCAATGAAAGATTTTCGGCCAATCAGTGTATGCAATGTTATTTACAGGATTATTTCCAAATGTCTTGTTAACAGACTGAGACCCTATTGGATGGTATAATCTCCCCTGCTCAAAGTGCGTTCATTCCAGGCAGGTTAATTTCTGATAATGCTCTTATAGCTTTTGAATGTATGCATTCTTTGAGCACGTTAAAAGATCAAAGGGGGGAGTTTTGCACTTACAAGCTTGATCTTGCTAAGGCATATGATCGGGTGGATTGGCATTTTTTGAGGAGTATGCTTGGCGCATTGGGCTTTGCACCTATGTGGATTAATTGGATTATGACATGTGTTACAACTGTGAAGTTTGATGTGCGTTTGAATGAGCAGCTGTTGGAGACATTCTCCCCCTCTTGTGGACTAAGGCAAGGTGATTCGTTATCCCCGTACCTATTCTTGTTTGTGGCAGAAGCACTTTCATTGTTGCTCCAGAATGCGTGCGTGAATGGTACCCTCAAGGAGTTCAGGCTGAACAAAAATGCTCCAGGTATCTCTCATTTATTATTTGTCGATGATAGTCTATTATTCTTCAAAGGATCCATTGATCAAGCTTTGACCATCAAGAATATTTTGAATATGTACGAGAGGGGGACTGGTCAGTTACTCGGTCCGGATAAATGTTCGATTATGTTTGGGAAGTCATGCAGTATGGAAAACCAAGTGTCTACAATGGTCATCTTAAAGATTACTGCGGAGGGTTTTGAGGATTTCCTGCTTCTCTTTGTGAGGATTTATCACAGATTATAAGAAATTTTTGGTGGGGCGATGAGGAGGATAGGAAGAAAACCCATTGGTTGGCTTGGGATAAATTAACGCGGTCAAAGGGTGAGGGTGGAATGGGCTTCTGTGACCTGAGGTTATTTAATCAAGCTCTCCTGACAAAACAAGCTTGGCGTTTATTGGTTAACCCGGACTCGCTATGTGCTAAGGTAATAAAGGCAAAATATTATCCTCAGGGGCATCTTCTTGACACGGTTTTTCCTCAGTCAACCTCAGTGACATGGCAAGGTATTATGCATGGTCTGGAACTCCTTAAAAATGGTGTCATTTGGAGGGTGGTTGATGGAGGGAATATCAATATCTGAAGGGACAATTGGCTTCCAAGGATTTCTGGCCTCAAAATCTCTGGCAAGAAGAACAGATCAAGACTAAAATGGGTTTCAGATTTATTCAAGAGCAGGTCTAGGGAATGGGACGATAATATCATTAGACATCTTTTTTATCATCACGATGCGGAAGAGATATTGAAGTTGCGAATTCAATCATTAGGGGATGGTGATTTCATTGCTTGGCATTTTGAAAAGAATGGATCATTTTCAGTGAAAAGTGCGTACAATCTGGCGCTAAAGCTTAAGGATCGGAAAGAGAATGGTGGGCAATCCAGTACTGCTATTAACAGAGAAAGGAGATTGTGGGATATTATCTGGAAGGCCAACATCCCACAAAAGATTAGAAATTTTGGATGACGTGCAGCATCTGATAGCCTGGCGGTTCAAGTTAATAGAGTTTTACATCATCAAGCTACCATTCGCACTTGCTCTATCCACGCTCTTGTTTCTTGCCCAAAGGCTCGTGCACTTCGTTTGGCGTTGAGGAAAGTGTGGAATTTGCCAGGGAAGAGGCTTTCAATTATACTGGGCCTGACTGGTTACTTATTTGCTTAGACCAGTTAAGTTGTTCGCAAAGGGAGCACATCTTGTTTCTTTTCTGGCGAGTTTGGCACTTAAGGAATGATTTGATTTTTGGGAAAGGAAAAGAAACTGTTATAGGATCCACCATGTTTCTGGAAAGTTACTGATTGGCATTTTCGTCTTGTCAGCCTAGAAATGAGGTAATCACCAATTACAAAGGAAAAGAGGTGGTGGCTGGTTTTGGTGCAAGTAATACTGTTATGAGGTCCAGAGAGGTGTGGCAGCCGCCTCCGTTTGGCAACATCAAGATCAATGTCGATGCAAGTTTTGTGGAGATTTTAAGTGCCGCGAGCGTTGGGGTGGTGGCCAAGAGCTGTACGGGTGATATCATTGTCTCATCTTGGGACTTCATTGGGTTATGCTCTGGTGTGGATGAAGCAGAACTTCGAGCATGCCTAGCTGGGCTTTATACCGGTATTTCTCTTAACATGCCTATTATTTTGAAAACTGATTGTGCGTTCGTGGCTTCTCTTTCCTAGCAAATGAAAGTTGTGACAGATCCTCGCTCATAGACCTCAAGAAGGAAGCACTTAGCATCATCAGGCTTCTGGGAAACTTCAAGTTGTAAAAAATAAATAAAAGTGTCAATTCAGTAGCGCATGAGATTGCTAAATTTAGTTTCGATAATAGATGTGATGGTTTTCTTTTTAATAATTTTCCTCCCTGTGTGGCGCCTGCTGTTATGAACGATTGTAATGATGTTTTAATTAATTAATATATGGTCGGGTGTTTTTCAAAAAAAAAAACTGCTTCGTTTAGGTCCTTATATATAACTTGATAAAGTGGCTCTATATGGTCCTTCACTACCTTGTACGCTCCGTACATAGAGCAGCCCCGACATGGCAACAGGTGCTTGGTCCAACGC